>NW_004797638.1:119240-131472 GCF_000002075.1 Aplysia californica | reverse complement strand
GTGTGTGTGTGTGTGTGTGTGTGTGTGTGTGCGTGTGTGTGTGCGTGTGTGTGAGCGCGCACGCGTGCGCGAAAGTACAACTGTGTTCTTAGTGTAAATTTTACTAATCAATATCCATACAAAATAACAGCTCACTATTCTGTCTATTCGTGTTCCCTTTGAGAAGCATTTCGATGTCCCAAAACGTTTAAAAATCAGACAACTAACGGACAACAGAAATAGAGCCGATCATGCCTTTGTGATAGTCGCGCAGAATACGCTGTACGAAGGCTGTACCAGAAGTGAGTTTCTCTGTTCTGTAAAATCAACTGTTTTATTTGTTTGTTTTTTGTTTTTTTACAGACAAGAAAGTTGTACTTACCTTCAGAAATATGTTTTCTATTCAGCAACTATTGGTCTCAATGCTCTATTTCAACGGGTATAGCCAGTGGTCAGACTCAGTGACCATGTCTATTTCGGCACGTGAGTCCAGGAGATTGGTGAGTTTTCGAGCAGTATGCGTGTTGTCATGATGGAAGACACCTTGCTTGAGCAGACCCGGCCACTTTCTTCTGACTGGTGGTCTCAGCTTATTTGAAGAACTATCTTGTAATAGTCGACGACGTTGACTATTTTGCTTACGGGAATCGGCCGGTTCAAAACCACACTTTTATAAATGAAGAACGTGAAAGGTGCTTTGCGTCGAGCTTTCTGGGGTCTTGGCGACCCTGCTTTCTCCATTCTACTGAGGGCATTTTCAGTTCAGGGTCGACGAATACCTTTATTTTTTAATCACCTGTACTGTAATGATTCTTGTAAAATAATCTGCCCCTTTATTCCAAGCAATTGTCATTTCTTCACCAAAATCAAAGAAGGACTAAGAGTCGAGGGCATCGATTTTGAAGATGAAGAAAAGACATTGTGCTCGAAGCAAAATGCTTAGCTATGTCTTCTTCTTCTTCTCGATCGCATCACACTTAAAGTCTGGTATCTGTCATAAATTGGGCCGTCCTGCTCAATTCATCTGTCTGCTTAGCTATGGACTCTGGCCGAAGCAGACATGATCACTGCGCTTGACCGCTAGCTACATCGAATGAAAATGTATCTTGAGATCAACGGTTATTATGTTAAATAGAAAACATATTTCTGAAGGCATTTACAAAATTTCTTGTCTGAAGAATAAAAATGGTTGAGTTTACAGAACAGGAAAACTTACTTCTGGGACAGACCTAGTAATGTCATTTTAAAGGGCGCTCACTATCTATCTGTACTATATAACTCTGTGCAGAATAAATCAACTCTTTTGTTTTAGTTATTAGCAGAACGTTAAAGATTTCAAATACGTTATATAAATACTTCTGTTGTATCAGATAAGAAAAATGAACAAAAGCAGAGGGTACAAACACACACCAGTGGATGGTTGGTGGGTGTTCTAGATAGTTTGATCCTTCTTGCCTATCAAACATTGATCGTTCATATTTACCTCTTTTCTGCATTAAATACTCTCCAGTAACGCATCTAATCTCCGCTCTCTTAGGAAGTTGTGACTAATGAAAGTGAAAGTTTTTTTATATTTCGATCTTTCAATGAAATTTTAATTAATGTACACATTTTAGTAAAATAAAAAAAGAACACTGAAAGAAGGAAGAATACCTAAGAAAGAATGCAAGTGCCGTAAAACTCCCATTAAAAGGGAAACTCACGTTCTGGAACTCAAAACCTTGTTTAGCCAGTTCACACTTCTTATTCTCTAAGACACATTCAGTGGGGAAGGTCTTGATAAAGGTGGCACAAACCGGCGCGTACTCTTTTGTACACGCTTGTTGTGGGAGAGAGTCACACGTAGCACTCATGGCTCCACCCACACAGACAGCAACAACCAATGCAAACACCGCCCACTTCATCGTACCTGGTAAAGATCTGTTCGATTCACTTTGAATTTTGAGAACAGAAGGCAATTCATACTTGTGTAAGAACAAGAAGGAAATACAAAAGGAAAGACAATGTGAACAATTTAGTCCGAATAAAGCATAGACTACACCAAGAAATCCTTCCAAGGAAGCTCGTTAACTCTAGAAACAATATTGTAGATCAACATAATTTCATAAATTATTCAAAAACCCTATTGCTTCCTCATTTTGACAAACATTGTTATTTTTTTTTCTGCCACTGGCGTCAATTTAACCTGGAGTACCAGCCTGTTAAATCTATCTCTGATACTGAAATGATTAACATCGATGAGCCATACATATTGGTAGGGTCCATTAGAGTTATGTTGGAGGGAGAGCGAAAACTAGGTATGACTGATCATAAACTAGGTATGTATCAAGGAGTTTTAATCTCCTTGGTATGTATTCAGCAAAAGAGCGTCCCTCGACGAGAACTCGTTTTCCGCCCATATAGGCCTGCCTAGTACCTCTATTCCTTTGTCCCTCCCCTTATATTATAAGTAACAAGGAACACAGGCAGATGGAACATTTAATTTTTACTCTCACTTCCGCTCACACATGCTCTGCATTTGGGGGTCGAAAGGCTGTATTTGTTGCTGCAGATCGCGCATATAATAATGGCCACTAAAATTATCGCAAACCGATTATTTTCAAGAAATTTGCATGCTACTGGTGCCAACAAAAATCCATCTCGTGGAAGTACGGAAGAGGTTCTAAACTTTGAAACGGCTAATTGAGAGTTTATGTGGCTTCCGTTAAATTAATAAAGCATGTTGACGAATGAGGATCCAACCTCTTTGGGATTCAACAAAATTAAATTAATTGAGAGCCTACCCAACACCTTTGTAGCCAATTTATTATGCATTGTATATCATGAACTAAGCTATGCTGAACACGTTTGCATATCAAACCCTATTTATATTATTTTAATTGAAGGCAAAACGGCGCACCTGCAGCTGAAAAGAAACACAATGGTTTCTGTACATCTATGGCTGTGGGGCTCAATTCAAAACTAGGGCCTGTTCTGTATTCAACGACCCGACAATCTTTGTAACCCTTTCTCTTGCTTTAAAAAATCGTTTACCAAAAAGAACAATAAATGTAGACGCCACTATTGTGTCAGGAACCGTAAGGGTGTATTCAGCAACGCAAAGATAGCTCGGGGTAATGTCTGGCTTTATGGCCAGTGTCGGCTACGCTCAAAGGACAGCTTGCGGGATTAACACATTCTTTTGCTCACTCGAAACCCAACCACAGATTTGCTTGTATATCTCCGGAACCCGTGAAAGACTCACCACAAGTAGGAAAGTCACTGGTAAAATAAGACTGTGTTATAAAAATGAAAACCCAATCCTTCCATTATTTTAGTAAAATTGAGGAATCCACAACTCGGAAAGGGATAATAGACAGACGTCTTCCGTCCGCTCGTTGTCTAAATATCGTACTCTATGTAATTCTTTTTAAAGTAAAAAAGAGGGGGGGGGGAGGGGCGCATAATAAGATAAACAGTTATCTAGATATTATATAACTATAACAAGAATGAAACTGCAAAAGCAACAAAACAACTACTTAGCAATAACAACAACTACGGCAATAACGACAACAGCAGCAACAACAATAACAACAGTTTCTATACAACATTAAAAGCAATAGCCTACGACAATCCCATGGAATGAAGAATACGAACCCGCAGCAATTGTATCTTATAAGTTAGTCAAGTTTTTTTTTAAGGCACGAGGAAACTTCCCAAAATGCCGACTCTTTTATATAGCCTACCCCATTGAAGCTATTTTTCTGGTTCAGTTTGGTATTTCGACTAATTATGACAGAATGGCACCCACAAAGCCAGTTAATGTGGCAAACTTGGTATGGAAAATATAGATTGTAGTAGGTGGCATCCAATTAGACACATAACGAGTGTACGGATAAGTACATGATTGAGCTAACGGCCACTGATGACCTCTGCTCCGGGTAAGTGTCTCTGCAATCTGAGATGTGAGAGAAGCACTGATATCAGAGGACGTTTAATGTGATCTCTATCAAAAGTTGTTTGGGTTGGCCAGGACATCTGTCGTCCTTTTCGGCCATCATTTTAGGTGTGTGCGAACTTGTTACCTTGATCATCTAACAATTCGGTCCTTTGTGTTTAACAGTTAGTGCATGGAATCAGTCATTTTGTTTTGTCTTTGTTCAGAAAAATGGTTATTTTGGGTAGGGAATAGTCCGCTGTTAGGTAAGCGCTTGTCGTTATTTTAGTTTTAGATAGGAACAATTCCTCATCTCATGTAACAATAACAAAGCCCACCCCCACCCCAACACTTTTCCCTTACTCTTCCCCACCCCCTCTCTCTCTTTCTCTCTCCCTTTCTCTCTCCCTTTACCTCTCTGCCCCCTCTCTTTCTCTCTCTAACCCCCCCCCCCCCACACCCACACAAACACAATTATAGGCCGTACTCACATACACATACAGAAACAGATGGATAGACAGGCAAACAGACAGATAAATAAATCGACAAACAGTCAGACACAAGGACACACGGATGGACAGATAAGGAAAGAGAAACAGAAACAAATCATAACCAAAGACAATATACATGCATCATATTAATGCATAGCCATAATTTGTACAAAACAGGCCAAAGTTGAAGTGTATAAAGTCATACTGCTATGTACGAGTAATTTACACACGTTTTCGTGTTATTGTTACAAATAAAAACTTTCCTAACACAAATTTGACAGCAGCAAGCATCATGTCTAAAACTGTTGAGCAATCAGAGATTGGTTTGCCATAACCAATTTACCTTTTCTAGTTGTCTGTACCCTTTACTTACATTTTAGGCGCAGTCTTTATGTGGACACTGACGTCCATGGCGACATCTGTGGGGATGAAGCTTCTGTCGTCGATTATCAACAGCTCATTTACAACGAGTTCACCAACAATGATAACTGAGGATAAAACATTGGGTCCTTTGGTCGCAACTGGTATAATTAGTAGTATAGTCATTAAGTCGAGTGTAATCCCGTTTGGTTGTGTGGGGACTATTGCCCTCTATTAGAGTAGGCAATGGTGGGGACACGTTATAACCTTAGAGAAAGTACCATATTATGGTACACAAGATTGCAGTCGTATTTTCTTAATTCCTTGGACTCCTGCTCTACTGTCTTGCTCTTGTAAAAGAACGAGGGAGTTTAAAAAATAAATTATGATGTGTTCTATGATGCACAAATACACATTATGGTTGCTTTTAGGAAGTTGTTACATTTTGCATCTCACCCTCATTAGGTTGGAAAATTAAAAAACGTGATGTTTCTCGAATACGTCGAGTGATTTTCTTGATATTGACAAAACTGCTGTGGTCTTTAGGTTGAATTTTATTTTTCGAAGTTTTGATGAAATTGGGGCCAAGATGTTCTTAAAATGAGTCCTCTTAGGAACATTTAATTTAATACTCCTTTTTTAGAGTAAAGCACCGGAATTTTAAATCTTTATTGAAACAAAATTATTCAGAACTAGCTAAATTAGATCCTTTATTCAAATTAAACTTTGCTAATCAAGCTTTATTCAAATAAACAGACACAAATTTTAGAACCCTAAACTGAACAAGCAAAACTGAATATTCTATCTTCATATCATATAATGTCCTTCTTCAGGTGTCAGGTCTGGAACAGACACTGACGATCGTGGTATCCACTCCTTACTTTTGTCTGTCTTTTTTGATCAGCTCAGTTTTTCTCCTTGTTATTTATTTTTAAAAGTTGTTCCGGCCATCATTATGTGTATTACTATGTTTTCCTTTGTCTCCATACCTCTGCTCCTCATTCCCTCTTTCTTTCGACAAAGCAGAAGTTTTTCAATTCAATTTGATTTATTTATGTAACCAAAGTATCTCCATTGTCTTTTTCTGAAGGTTCTGATTGATCTTCCCCATTCTGTCATTGAAAGCACTTATTTTATTTTCCTCACTGTTCCTGTGATTATGAATAACGGCGGCTTCAGTTTTCTTTCGCCGAGTCCTTGTTTTAGAGTCCAATTCTCGCTTCCATACAAAAGGACTGAGCACACGTACGCGTTCAGGGTTTTTATTTTTATGTTCTCTGTTATGTTTCTGTTTGAGAAGACAGATGGCATCTTGTGAAAGGTTTCTGTGAATATAATTTCAATTCTCTTTTTAAAAATCTCTGTGTCATTTTTTTTCATATATTGTAATTGTACAACCAAGGCATTTGAAGCCGTTAAACCGTTTTATGCAGTCGTTCTTACATGCGACGCTGGACTCTGGGATGTCAGTACTTTTTGAGATCACCACACATTTCGTTTGTTGTTTTTTTGACGTTCAGTAGTAGCCACTCTTTTTTGCCTTTCTCTGTCCCTCTTTTGGATTCGTCTGGAACTGAAACTCAGAATCAGCTATCAGGTACTGTTTCGTGATGGTAACCTTGGCTGTTAATATCGTGGCCGCCTACCTTGACTTCTTCCAGATCACTGATGTTACGAAGTATCCTTTCGTTTTATAAATTAAGGAGATCTGCTGATCTCTGGATAAAACTATACGGTTTGTCTCCAGGTGACTTGTAGTGTGTTTCATATGTTATTGGCTCAATTCATTTTAACTTTTCTCCACGAACGCATACACACATACATACAATCATACACACACCTGATCACGCACACGCCACACACACACACACACACACACACACACACACACACACACACACACACACACACACACACACACACACATACACACATATGCCCGCAAATTTTACACTCACATGTGCACATGCATACACACTCACACAAAAATACATTTGCACATACCGGTACACACAGACACTCACACACAAGCATGCACACGCACGCACACACACGCACACACATACACACTTGTAAAAACTCACATAACACACTCATATATACACACACTCACACACTCACTCACACATACATACAAATACACACACAACTAAGCCTTAAAAATTTCAACAACAAATCAAACCTTATGGGCTTAAGACTTTTTACCTTCTCCCACAAAACTCAAAAACATAGAACAGAACTACAATTACAAGGCCTGAGTTTCATCAGAAACTGAAATAAATTGTCCCGGGCCGTGCGCTGAACTAACGAAAGTCTTGTGAACAAAACAGTTGGTGAGTATACAACAGGACCACATGAGCGTTTCTGAGTTTCTGTGACGGAAAGGGCTCCCATGCAATACAGCGAGTGCTCGAGTATATAAGATGGGGGGTATGAGAGGTCTGTCATCAATTCTTGGGTTGGTCTTCAAGAAATCTGACAGAAAATTCATATCAAAATCTTCATAGAAAAAAGAGAAACACTGGATATGGGTGAGAAACTTCTTGTTTGGCGTCTGATTTTGTTACTAGTCTAGTTACATGTACAAGATTTCCCTCTCGCTCTGGCGTTTTCATCTTCCTCCACCCGTTGTTCTCTCTCTCTCTCTCTCTCTCTCTCTCTCTCTCTCTCTCTCTCTCTCTCTTTCTAAAGAGGAGTTAAAAGAAAAAAGAAAGTTGTAATTCAAATTTCCACACAAGAACCCCTCAGAGTCAAAGACAGAGGAGATGATTTACTTATCTTTTAACTTTAGAAAAGGAAAACCAACAGTCCTAGATCTAGCTCTTGTAACTGAACAAGACTTTTACTTTGTCTTTTATGCGCCGCTTATAGCCTTTTGGGTGTCGCGGGAAGAAAGAGACGTCTTTCGGCTTGGGCCAGGGGGATGCCATGAGTTGTTATTGTTAGTGTTTCCCTGACTCCACCTATCCAGGTCTTTCCCGGTCGCCCTCTAGATGTAGTCTTGTTGCCATTAAATGTCTTTGATGTAGGCACGTTGTGCTGGATGGTGTGTTGGTAATCGCATGGGATGTCCAAACCATAATTTGATTCTTTGGTGTTGGGTGTGATGCATGACATCATTTCTGAGTTTCATGTCGTAGTTGTTACATTCTTCGTTTAATCTGTTGGTGTGGTGTGGGAGACTTTGTTCATCTTTGTGTTTCTTTGTATAAATAACCTGATCTCATCACTGACAGCAATTGACCTATCATAAAAACCAGGAAAAAACAACCAACAAACAAACAAACATGTTGATAAGGCAAACATCAAGTACAATAATTGGTAGAGACCTATTAACTTGGGATCTCTGTACAAAACAATGCTCCTAAGGTGTGTAAATAATGTGAAATGATCTTATCCACCCATTGACATTGGAAAGTCAGAACAGACAGAAATAGGAATGCGTTCGTATCAACAGAGAACACAGGAAGAAGAAGAAGAAGAAGAAGAAGAAGAAGAAGAGAGAGAGGAGAGAGAGAGGAGGAGGAGGAGGAGGAGGAGGAGGAGGAGGAGGAGAGAGAGAGAGAGGGAGAGAGAGAGAGAGAGAGAGAGAGAGAGAGAGAGAGAGAGAGAGAGAGAGAGAGAGAGAGAGAGAGAGAGAGAGAGGTAGAGAGAGATAAATTTAACTCCGAGATGAATAAAGATGGTCATTGTCGTTGTAATAAATATAATAATATGCACATAACATAGTACACATTTTAGTAAATACAGTTACATATGCAATTGATGAATACCTTTTTCCTAAAACAAACGTGACAGTATAGGCCTAACATAATTTAGGGAAAAGATTAAGTTTTTAGACTGCACTTCGTCAGGGCAGACTAATATGCCATTGAGCTTAGACATTGGCTCTTCAGGTGTCTGAAGTGTGACGCTCTCTGCCAAAAGTTGCTCTCGTATTCCATTGCATAGTGGGCATCTGAACAATAGCTGCTCTACGTGAAATTCGTTTTCTACGTATTTTTCATTGCACAATACTCAACTGGAACAGATTATTTTTTAGCGGCAATCTGAAAGTTCTGAGTAATGCCATGACCCTTCTACCTCTTGCAGAGAGGGTGAATGAGAGGTACGGAGCAGGGCTAAACGTAGGATGGAGGTCCAGGTAGCCTACTCAAAGCAGGCTGTCTTCTAAATGATCCGAATTTTGTTGAGGTTCATGTACACAAAAATGACGTCACGTTTGTAAATTCCTCTGTTTCTTAGACTTGCCCCAAGAAACTCTTCTTCCAAAAGTAATCTACTTAGGATAAACGTACCATGGTATCGGACAAGCAAACCACAATAAATTTGAAAATAGGTCAAATTTACATCATTATATATTATATAATATATAACACATATATACATTATTATTATATAATTTCATTTTGTAAATATTTTTGTCCCCCAGCGCCTACAATTGCGAGCGGTAGACTACACGTCATCTGTCTCTGTGTTCTCGTCTTTCTGATGGCGGGGCAGTGCAGGGCAGGTAACTGGGCAGCTGTTTTTGTTTTAGAATAGTTTGTAAGATTAACTCCCTTGAACCGATCATTCTTGTTTTCACTTTCAGTGTCTTTGAAAAGCCAACGTTTGAGGGGTTGAGGGGTTGTTGTTGTTGTTATTATTGTTGTTGACGATGATGATGATGATGATGATGATGATGTGTACCGACTTAACCTTTAAACTCGCAATGAGACTTTCATGTTTGCATCCTCCTTTCCCTCATCTATCTGTCTATCGATCTATCGATCTATCTATCTATCTATCTATCTATCTATCTATCTATCTATCTATCTATCTATCTTTTCTTTTGCATATTTGTAAAAATAATTATTTTTAAGGTTATTTAAACAAATGTGGAAGAGGAGATTAAAATAAAACCTTTGTCCCCCCACCCCTCCTCCCCAAATCACCCCACCCTCCTTTTTTCTCGTGGGACGTTTTTCTTATTTGTTACCCCAGACACTCTCCCATCAACCCAATTTGTGGTGAAACAAAGCGACGTAAAAATTCAAGACCTTCAGCCTGATGAAGCCTCTGGTATTGCCGTAAGCCATAAACACAAGAACGTCGTGTATTCCTTCAACGACAGCGGCGACAAAAACAGGTGAGGGGGAAAACAGGTAAAAGGGACAATTACAGGTGAAGGGGACAAAAATATGTGAGAGAGGGACAATTACAGATAATAAAGGGACAATTACAGGTGTGGGGAACAAAACTAGATGAGGGAGGGACAATTACAGGTGAGGGGAACAAAACTAGATGAGGGAGGGACAATTACAGGTGTGGGGAACAAAACTAGATGAGAGAGGGACAATTACAGGTGTGGGGAACAAAACTAGATGAGGGAGGGAGAATTACAGGTGAGGGGGTAAAACAGGTGATAGGGAAAAAAATAACGAAAGATGAGCCTTAGAAGGAGGCACAAAAACAGTAGAGGGAGGGACAATACAGGTGAGAAGGACAATAACAAGCGAGAGGGCCAAAAAAAAAAAGAAGAAAAGCAGGTGAGAAGAGAAAACATAAAAAAATAACAACACAAAGCAGATGAGAGGGACACAAAAAACCCATGAGGGGGAAGGAATGTTAAAAACTTGAAGACTCGTATCTTCAACTCTCTGTGACTTTATTGTTATTGTTTGTAGAATCCGATGTCAGACAATAATAATCAACCTACAGTTGAACGGAAATGAGGTCAGGAGTCTACATGCTCTTAAAATTGACGCTCTTTTAACATCTAGTTTGTTACGATGCCTGTTTTCCACTGGACTCTTCATTTATAAAGTGAAACAGAAAAAAACTAAAACAAAATAATACAAAACCCACGCACACATCCATAGGACGAACGGCTACTTCTCTGTTATTAACAACAACGACATCATCAACAAGTGGGTGGCAGGTGGATGATCTGATATGATTTGCTCTTGCTTTCCTATTAAACATCTACCTTACTTATCTGTCCTCCTTCTTTTTTGTGTTTGTTGCTCTCTTGTAACAGCTCTAATCTTCCGCACTTATATGACCTAATTGTATTGCAAGTGCCATAAAATGTTACTTAAACAAAAACATCAACAAGTAGATCTGTATTACTTACAAAATGACCTTCCAGCTTAATACAACTACCATGTATATAAATTAAGTTGTCAGTGACTGTTTGATCGTCAAGTTTCAAAGAAGAGAAAGAAAGACGAGCATCGACCCAAGAAGGAAATGTACTAAAATACAGCACAAAAAGAATTTTAAAAAAGAAAATAAGCGTGATGTAACGCATAGCTCAACGATATTTTCTTTCATTCTGCATTCCTACTTCCTTCTTCCTCAGAATCTACGCTATCAACGCCACTAACGGGAAATCGGTGGGTGTCTTCACGTTTGGAAACTTTACACCCTACGATATGGAAGACATTTCAGTGGCACCCTGTACTAACGGTAGGCGTGCAAATACATGTACCGTGTTGCTGGAATGTTTATCGTTAGGAATTTTTGAGTGAAAATAATTTTGCCTATAGTCGTGGGGACGTGTCAATTTGTGGATTATTGGAGTAGATCTGGGTGACCAAGCTCAGTATAGCATGGTTTCAACAGCCCTTTCAATGCTGTAAGCTTGTTTATTTTAAGAGGCAAAATCCATCTGTCATAGGAACACACCAGGTTATTGAAAGCTCAAAATGATAATGAAATGAAAAAGATCTTAAATGTGTCTTTTTAGAATTCAAGGAGAAAGTGAACAAAAGTATACCCAAGAATCCATGACATTATGAGCAATGTCCCGAGAGAGGAAGCTATAATGCGGTCAAAAATTCGTGGCGCAACTTATCCTCAAATAACTCTTTAATGGGTGAATCAATGTCACCCATACTTTGCTCAGCAGTTTGTATCAATTTGTCTTAACTTAATCATATTTTTCCACGACAATTGAGGCTAGATTTTAAAAAACCAACACACTTTTCTTCATATTAAATTTACATAAAATACAAAAAATCTCCCTCACACTGAAAATGGGATTATTCACAACACTTTCCGTTTCTCATGCACAATTTGCATAGGCATATGGCCTACGTCCCAGCTCGCCAATTATATTTTTTAGTTGTAAAACTTGTTACAAGAAATTGATTTTATAGTGAACATATTTTTTAAAAACTAAAAGTTCTTAAAATATGTGCTCTATAAGCATAATGTCGCGATTAGAAAAAAAAAGACGGACTTACTTTCGAAAGCGATAATGTGCCTGCTGTAAACCTTTAAAATCAGTATAAACCATCCACTTGGCTTATTTATTTAGCGTTTATTAAGGAATTTTCTAGAACACAGAACAAATGTTTACAAACAATATTGATCTCTTAAGACACATGTGAGGCAGCGTGGTAGAATCAGGCTCTCGTCAATTTTTGGGCATGTCGAGTTATTGGTATCACCTTAAAGCTTGTTCACTTGTCTATATTTGGATGAAAAAATGTACATT
>NW_004797638.1:113062-118417 GCF_000002075.1 Aplysia californica | reverse complement strand
CATCCCTCAGGCTCCTCCGACTCGTGTATCTACCTGGCTGACACGGGCTACCAGAGCTATGCCCCGCCCCCAAGAAACATCATCTACAGGGTGAAGGAACCCGCTACCCTCGGGGATCAACAGCTGCCCATCGATGGGGAACTCAAGTTTACGTGAGTACATTTGTCTCTGTTACAGATGTTTACAAATTTGCGTGTTATACCCTTTTAACCACGGGTTGAGTTTGCTGTTTATATAAATCTAGGTGTTTTTCACAACCCACTAACCCTTTTCCCCCCAAAAAAAAACAAAACAAACAAGCAAACAAACAAACAAACAAACTAAAAACATGCCTGTATACACGTTCTGAAATGGAGTAGAAGACGTTCCGTTTTATATTGCAGGTGGGCGGAGCCAAACTGTGACACAATGCTTGTGGACCCTCATGGGATTGTCTACGTCATCTCCAGCAAGGTCGGAGGTCACGGGGTCATGGGAAAACTTCCCAGCAGTGGCTGGACAACAGGGGATCAACGAGTCAAACCCGAAAGAACTGTGGTGACATCAGCGGCCGCGACAGCAACGCCCCCGAACCCTGACTGGTTTAACGAGGTGAGCTTTGAGTGAAGAGAAACATATGAACGCAATAAACGTCATTTACTATTTTAAAAAAAAGAAAAAAAGGCTAAACAGATCCTCAGAATGACAGAAGGTAAGAAAAAGTAGGACATGTCATAAGCATTTCTCCGCTGAGCACTGATTGGTTTAATGAGGTGAAGTTTCTTTATTATCGTCATCGTGGAAGAAGGAGAGTAGGAAAGGAAGGTCTTTGGGTAATTCTCGGTCGGTAAAGGTAAACAAGAAGAATGCCCTAATCAATATTTATTATTTTCATTTACAAGATCATCATCGTCATCATCCTCACCAACACCCTCTGTTCCCCCTCCTCCTCATCTCCTTCTGCCCCCCTCCCCCTCTAATCCACCTCCCCCTTCTTCTCCTCCTCCTCCTCCTCCTTCTCTTCCTTTTGCCCCCTCCTCTCCTTTTCACCCTCTTCTTTCCCTTCTCTTCCACCTCCTTTTTCTCCCCACCCTCCTCGTTCCCCTCCCCTCACACTCACTCTCCCTCCTCATTTCTTCTCCCGTTCCTCCTCCACATTTTCATCCCTCTCCTTCTCCTCCTCCTTCTTCTCCACCTCCCCATGCCCATTCCTCTCCTCCACCTCTCCCTCCTTCTCATCCATCCCGTTCACCTCCCCTCACACTCACTCCCCCTCTCCTTCCTTCTCCTCTTCCTCCTCCACCTCTTCATTCCTCTCCTTCTCCTTCTCCTTCTCCTTCTCCTCCTCCTTCTCCACCTCCCATGCCCATTCCTCTCCCCCTCCACCATCACCACCGCCTCCTCCTCCACTCTTACCCTTCGTGTTCCTCCTCCTTATATATATATAAAATCCCTCCCTCTCTCTTTCTCTCTCTTTAGCCCTATCTCAACTCTCGCCCTGCAACTCCTTTTCACCTGCTCTGTCTCTAGTCTCCCCCGACTAGTAATGCATCGCCTCTGGCAGCCTCCCCTCTGGCCGCCTCCCCTCAGAGACCTTGAGGACTTTGACTTCCGGTGTAGATCCTTGTGATGGTAGGCGGCTTCCGGCATTTCCTAATGCGCGTTCGTAAGCGGATACCAGCTAAGACTTCTTCTAGCCCAACATTGGCTGCGACATGATTTCAATAGAAAAAGAACCCGAGCAGAGGCTTTCTACTCTCTGCCATTTGTTTGAAAAGTATAATAATGACAATAATAATAATATAATAATAATAATAATGATAATAATAATAATGACAATAATAATAATAATAATAATAATAATAATAATAATAATAATAATAATAATAATAATAATAATAATAATTAACAGACTGCCCTAGTTTTAGATTGTTTACTTAACTCTTTTGTGATTGTTGAACAACTGTTGTGCGGAATCTATCTATCTATCTATCTATCTATCTATCTATCTATCTATCTATCTATCTATCTATCTATCTATCTATCTATCTATCTATCTATCTATCTATCTATCATCCACAGAAAGTATGATCAATTTCTGTATAACACCATGGGGTAGGGGAAAAAAAAGACAACAAAATAAAGAAAATTTCAATCGATTAATACGGAAACCATGTAAAATTTCAACATCAACATTCCCCTACTTAGATGAAGTGCACATGATAGCTTGCACTAGAAAAATTAATTCTTTCTTTTTTGACAATAATCATCCCTGCCCCCTCAAATAAAAACATCAAAGTAACAGACCCAGGTTTCTGATCTGTAACAAAGAAAGATACAGAAGGTCATTCTTACAATCATCCATCAAACTTCTTCGATCCTAGCCATCTTGTTATAAGTATTCATATGACCTTAGAGCTAGCATCCGAATACCATTGAGTTACAATCAGAATAATGAGTACTTATCTAACTTAACATTATTATTGTTTATATTACAGTTCATTTACATTATGCATGTGACTGTAAGTCTGCGTGTGTATGTATGTTTGCTTGTATGTGTGTATGGGTATGTGTGTGTGGGTGTGTATGTGTGTACGTGGTAAAACACCAAAACCACTGAGCTGGGATCTGGACAATAAAGATGTATCTTATCTTATCTTATCTTATCTTATCTTATCTTATCTTATCTATCTATCTATCTATCTATCTATCTATCTATCTATCTATCTATCTATCTATACAAGCAGATATAGAGGCCAAAAGACCCATCTATAGTTCAACAAACGTAGAAGCGATAGAAAGGCCGACAGATTTCTTTAACAAAAGTCTTTTTGTTGTTAGAGGTCTTGTATTTTGGCTTATTAACATCACAGAATGAACAAAGAGGTGAACACGTTCTCTTTCAAAACCTGAAACTGAATCGACCTGGGGTCAAAAACATTATCGAGAGGTTGGTGGAGGTTGAGACATACCGAACTGAAGCAATTCGTTCGAGACAGTCCACTTTTGTCTCCTATCTGGAGATCATGGACCGCAACCTCCTTTATCTTCATTTATCTTGCCCTTTATCCCCCGCTTCCCGTTCCTTCCCACCCACTCACCCCCTCTCTTTCTCTTTCTCCCCTCCTCTCTCTTCCTCACTGTCTACCCCCCCCCCTTTTCTCTCTGTTGCGGTCGCCTTTTCTCTCCCTTCATGAACATGACTTCCTTCTCTCTCCCCCTCCTCCTCTCTCCCCCTTTGTCTCTCTCTCTCTCTCTCTCTCTCTCTCTCTCTCTCTCTCTCTCTCTCTCTCTCTCTCTCTCTCTCTCTCTTTCACTCTGCCCCCCCTCCCTCTCATCTTTCCTTCATGTGCATTACAATAGTTCTTTCTACGTCTCCCTCGTGCTTCCCCTTATTATTTACTCACTTTCTTCTCTCTCTCTCTCTCTCTCTCTCTCTCTCTCTCTCTCTCTCTCTCTCTCTCTCTCTCTCTCTCTCTCCTTCTCTTTCAGTCTTGTTTTCTATTTCACTTTATCTTCTTTGTTTTTGCTTATGAACCCCATCAGAAGATCTAGTGCCTCTCTTACAGACCGTCTGTAATGTATTTCCTTTGTTTCTTTTTTTCTTCTCTCCTTCACACCTTATCATTCATTTTTTCCACTTCTTCACTCTCACACTCGTGGGTCCAGTGATGAAGCACTTGTCATTACTTCTCGGAGGAAGTACTGACTTGTTTCCGATTTCCGACAACCTTGGTGGCCCTTCTTGACTCTATTTGCTTGGACTCGCATGCATTATCGCGGCGTGCCCTCCTACATGACTATGATGATAGCGTGACAGGACACCCCTTCCTATCAAATGGTCCACTAACATGTGCAGGTACATATATATATATGTATATATATATATATATGTATATATATATATATGTGTGTGTGTGTGTGTGTGTGTATGTGTGTGTCGTGTGTGTGTGTGTGTGTGTGTGTGTGTGTGTGTGTGTGTGTGTGTGTGTGTGTGTGTGTGTGTGTGTGTGTATCTAAACTTGACAGCTCGCTACGCTAAAATTTAAAAGTTTGATCTGTTCAGTGCCTAATTTGGAAAAATGTTACGTTAAAAATTTTGAGTTTTACATTACATGCCAAGATTTTTCGAATGCAATTCTGTCTCTGAATATCTGGATAACGACTCCGAATAATCGAACGATTTTGATAGAGCAGAGAAAACAATAAAATTTGGTTTCTAACCTCATGGTCTTAGTAACACAAAACGGCCTAAAATGTCAGATAAAACATTGTAATTTTAAGAGAGCGAGCTATCTATGACTTCTATAAAGATGTGGTAAGTATTTAACGTCTTGAAAGACTGCTCTCACGGGGAGTCAGGGTGTAGCGATAAACACTTTTGACAGTCCAAACTGTCCGGGCAATAGCTAAGGACATGATCTTGTCCAGGACATTGTGCTGATAGAAATATAGTGAAACATATATTTTTTTAAAACCCATATAAGAAACCAAAGCTCAATTTGCAAGAACAAAATGGAAATGACTTGAACATATGAGGAAAGAGTTATAATAACTAACATATTTGTCACAAAATATGAACAGAAAGGGCAAGAAAATGGTAGTGTTTTATACAAAGCTGGAAATAATCTTCGTATAAGCAGAAAATGTGTGCTGTCTATGGCCTTTATTATGACAGAGCATGAGTAAGTACTCAATCAGTACCGCAAGTAGACAATAAAAATGTATGCACGGTATTGTAGGAATTAGACACAGTTATTATCGTAATGTTATTTAGAGCTCAATTGTCTTGCCATACACAAATGTATTCCTTGTTGTCCATAAACTGGTACAAAAATTATTACGTCACTACTGCCATTTTAGACAGTCTTTTCTCAGGGTTATTTAGTATTTTACTCCGCAGTAATTTGTGTCTGTTTTTCGAACAGGAGTTGGGCAATCGATTAGATAATACTTTGAAGTAAAGGTCTCCCTCCACTTTCGTTTCAAAGAAGAGATAAAAGAAGACGAGACGGTCAGTACGAAGAGTACTCGCGTTCAGCCACCTTCGAACAATCTTGGCACATTATAATCACGAACTCTAAACTTGGAGTATACTTAACGTAATGCCTGTCAGACCAAACTAAAAATCAGGCAATTTGGTAAGTGTTGAAGTATTATCCTCAATTGATTGGTTCTCTGCCAGCCTCAGATATACTATTTTCCGTTAACAAAACATGTTTCTTAAACAGCTTTATAATTCATCCTTTTAGTTTTTCATTTTTGAACTGTTTGGTTTGTTTTTTATGCCCATCCATACACATTTACAAGTATGTGCTCATCAACCATCTGTTTGTGTGTTTTAATCATTTCTTTCAACATTCGTATAACACACAC
>NW_004797638.1:110612-112717 GCF_000002075.1 Aplysia californica | reverse complement strand
TGTGTGTGTGTGTTTGTGTGTGTGTGTGTGTGTGTATGTGTGTGTGTGTGTGTGTGCGTGTGCGTGATATAGCCAGTGAGTGAGAGAGACTATCCCTGACTTTAGATTGATGTTTCAAATGTGGCAACACTCTGTTTGCCCACGGATTCAGACTAATACTAATACATCGGGTACTGCAACAACCCGTCACTCTCGTAATAGGAATATTCTAATAACAATGAGCTATCTCATTCCGGGCTAAATTTAGAAACGGAATTACAGGGGGGGGTAAGGGTGATGGCCAAACCCAAGGGCAAAGCTTGTTCTTGTGGAGTCAATGGGCGAAATTAATGGCTTCTGAGAAGGAATATAACGCATGGCTTTCTTCTTCCACGAAACTTCCAATTTGTCCGCTTTCATCTCTCCTTCTTCGGCCTTTCTGTTGGGATATCTTAGCTTTCATCGTGAACTGCCTTTATGGACACACAGTTCATCAGACCTTTCTTGAATGTCTGTATCTTCGTGGAGTGAGACAGTGTGGCCATTTGTTGATAGTTCGCTGAATTCAGCACTCACATTAGCTAGAAAAGTCCTAGATAGATCTATATGGAATGCTTGCTTGTCTAGTGAGCAGTTCATATCTAACTTCCTTATATTAGAGTAAAATTTGTTTCACTTGCTTGTGAAATCACGTACTGAAGATCTGATAATTTGCTCTTTAATGTTTTAACACAGTCTGTTAAGAACACACTGTCCGAAGTCTGTATTTCCGTACATATCGCTTTTCTACTGACAGCAGCCAGTCATTAAGTTTCTCCATCTAGTAGGAGATGACTCTAATTTGTTGGTACTTCTGCTTAAATAATCCTGTCCGTATTCCCAGAGGCGTGCCACTTAATAATGTAAAAAATAAAAAAGGCAAAAACAAAACCAAAACTCCAGACGCCTGGCTCAGAATGCAGGTGACACACCAGTTCATTTACAGGCCAGAAAACGAGAAGCATTTTGCTTTAAGACTTTATTATTCAAATTCTTATTTCTGTCTCCTTTTCCATCTTCCACGTTACATAATTTTTTGACTCCTCCCCTGACCCTGAGAAAGAAAGGAAAGCCCACCATGTTCATCTTGATGTATGGGGTAAATGTGAATGCCATTAGGGCTGATCTGTGGTCGGTTATTGTATTACGGCCATGGGGTCTTGAACCAATCACGAAAGGTCTTGCTGCAAAGAGTGCGGGAGGACTTAGGCTAAGGGCTGCCGGTTAATACTCACTTTGGCTAGCGTGAGGAGGAATTCTCAAAGGATCAATCAACTGTTAGTAGCTTCATAGAGGATTTGCATCGCAGGGCTATCTTCAGCAAGGAGAAATTCTCAAAGGTCCAATCAACCCGTGTTAGGTGCAGAGAGAATTGGTATAGCTTAGCGTCTCTGGTGATTATGAACAAGGTAACCCATCTGAGTTTTTCTTACGGAATATGTTTGGGAAAGTGGTGTAATTAATTGAAGGAGCGTTTTGGAAATGACAGTCGACATTTACAAAAGTACCTTCTTTTTAACTGCCTTGAAAATGTAGCTACAGATAATTTTCATTGTTAAATCTGAAATCCTCCTACGGATATTTTGGTTATCACAAGTCTTAGAAGAGAAGAGAAAACATATTTTATCGCAAAATCTAAATAAGGACGTACATCGCACACATATCATACACATTTATGAGTACCTAAAATATTTACCCTTAAAGTTTAAAGCAATGTATTATGATGATGTGCTGTGTAAAAAAAAAAGAAAGGAAGAGAGCAGTAATAACAAACTCGAAGAAGATTTTTAAAAGTCATTACGTTATTACTTTAGTTCTAGAGCTCTGGAATAGCACGTTCATTTCACATTTTACATCTTTGGACATTTACTCTTCCGTAAGATATCAGCTAGAATGATAGATGTACAGACAGACAGGCAGACAGACATATAAATAGGCAGACAGACAGAGAAACAGAAGACAGACAGACATACAGATGGACAGACAGACATGCAGTCAGACAGACAGATAGAACGGATAGATTAAAATTGAGAAATACAACCAGAAAGAGAGTAAGAGAGAGAGAGAGAGAGAGAGAAAGAGAGAGA
>NW_004797638.1:108716-109914 GCF_000002075.1 Aplysia californica | reverse complement strand
GAAGGGGTCCACCCCAGCGACTGGAGGGCCTTCCATCGTCTTGGAGTGCCAGGAGACGAGGACATCCTTCAGCACTGCAAGACACACAGGGCCCTGAGACAGGAAACGTGGCCAACCCCACTGACGCTACAAGAGAAGCTATACGGGCCGCCAGATGAACTGACTAGAACGGCTCAATTTATGACAGATACCGGACTTCAAGTGTGATGCGATCGAGAAGAAGAAGAAGACCAGACACATAGGCTGGGATTAGATACCATAGTTCCCTGAATAACCTTGGTCTTAGACATGATCAGCGAAAAATCGCTATAATTATCAGAGCCGATACGAGAATTCAAACATTTCATAGTAAATCATAACCAACTCAGAAATGTTCTTAGCACCTGTCTCACGCCCTTACACGGTCGAAGGTTTTAACTTTGAGGAGCGATTAATAATATTACCCTTTACAAAGTAGATCCTTTTTTTAAATTGAGAAGGCCGATCCCGTAAAAGGTTTTCAAAGATACGGGGGAATATTTACAGATCAAAATATGCCGATATCACTAAAAAGACAAGTTTTCATCGACTAGTGCCTTGTCTCAGTAATAAGCTATGGCTGCCAAGCCTGGTCAATTACCAGAAATATCATAAAGAAATTAAGGACAACTGAGAGAGCAATGGACTGTAGATGCTGAGTATAAGCATACAAGGTCAGGTAAAGTACACAAAAATTAGGAACGAAAACAAAAGTGGCAGATATCCCTAAATTCCTGTTCCCGTAAAAATGGAAATGGCTTGATTACAACGGTAGAATGAAGGATGACAGATGGACAAAAAAATGTACTGAATGAGATCATGAACAGGAAAATAAATGAGAGGAAGGCCAGAAAGAAAGAGACAAGATGACATCAGATTGTGGTCGGGAGTCATTGTTGAAATGTTACATCCTGCGGTGGACGGACAATGGCAGGAAAGAAGGAACGAAAAAAAAAGAAAGAACGTTAAAAAGGTAAAAAAAAAAAAGGTTAACATTGGGTAAGTAAGGACACGGAAAGAAGTAGAGGTACATAAAAAAAGAGCTTAAGATGAAGTTAAACACTAACGGTACGGATGAATTATTATATCTTATGAGTTGAAACGACAAAAATAACAACAGTAGCACCGATGATGATGATGATGATGATGATGATGATGATGATGATGATGATGATGATGA
>NW_004797638.1:106774-108019 GCF_000002075.1 Aplysia californica | reverse complement strand
ACACCCTTTCATCCCACCCCACCCTCTCCCTTTCCTCTTTTCTCCTAAAGACGAAGAAGTCAAAAGGCTGTCGGCTATTACTTGGTCTGATCATGACATTTAAGTCATAAATCTGGAAATGCCAGCTTGGAATATGACCATTCCAGGAAAATGTCATGTTATAAGGGTCTGAGAAACATAAGAATGCACAATCGTATCCCTCACAACGGTTACAATAAAACAAGAAGCCAAGGAATAGCAGTAGAAAGGCTGCAGAAAGAGTCCGGATCTCAGAGGAGTGGACAAAGGAGGTAGGGGCAGAAAGTGGAGACGAAAGCAGACGATAGTGCTTTGCTAGAGAGCAGGAAAGGGGATGAAAAGAGACAATTTTAGAGGAGAAAATGTTTCCGTCGCTACCCGGATTCGAATCCAGGACCATTGAATGAAAGGCGACGAGAGCCCCCTTTCAATTTTCATTGGAACTGTAGAAGTATCACCCCCCGATCGGCACAATCTAGATCGGCGAGGAGGCGAGATGCTTTGCCCCTGCCTATGACGGCCGGCCTGAGTCCGAAGGGAAGCAACGTCCCAGCAGAACGACGGATTTTCTCTCTCTACGGAAATCGAACTTACGCAGTTCTTCGTTGTGTGACAGTGAAGTGCCTAAATGCTACAACATAGACACCAGTAGATTGTCATTATCGATCGAAGTTGCTTTAAGTAGTTTAGTTCCATTTCTATTCTCATCTACACCGCATAATAATGATAAGACAAGATTAGACAGTGCCAGTTTCATAAGCGTAGCTAAAACAAGCGAAATCTGCGAGACACCGATAAAGCTTCTTATAGAGTTGCCTGTGGTGATAATGAGCATATTATGATAAGCCGATACCTTGACATAACACGGCTAATAGGCCATATTATAATGAAAGATGAGCATAATTTCACCCTAGGTGAACTGACGTGTGCAACCTATTTTCTACTCGAAGTTAGTTTAAGGTGGACCATAATACAAAATATAAGATAAAGATAAAATAGCCTAAGATATATGTTTTTAGTCCAGATTCTGGTACACCGGTTTGGTCTTTCTCCATACACGTACGTAAACATACGCGCGCGCGAGCACACACACACACGCACACGTATACAAAAACACACACACACACACACGCATACAAAAACACATACACACACAAATACACACAAATACACACACATACACACTCAAACACACACACACGTACACACTCGCATACACACACACAC
>NW_004797638.1:105498-106674 GCF_000002075.1 Aplysia californica | reverse complement strand
ACACACACACACACACACACACACACACTCTAAGACATCCTCCCTCCCATACACTTCTGTCTACATAAACACATAAATTATGATAATATGTTTGCATGCACAAACAGACCCATAGTCACACGTTCTGTTTACCCATCGTTAGCTTTGGCCAGTAGTAATAAAAATTACCTTTTCTTAATAAAACTATTAATGCTTAAGACATTGACCATAAAGGCTAACTTCTTTCCTCTCTGTTCACGGAAACCCTATATGAATTTGACATTTCTAGGGTTTTGCTTAACCCTATCCGTACGCCCTGGGGTCATTTTGTACCCCCGGGGCTGTATTCTTCACATTTTAGAATACTTCTAGTACAAAAATCTCTTTGAAACTTTCAGTATTTCTAAAAAACAACATTTTGACAGACAGCTATGCAAAGTGTACGGATCGGATTAACGAATAAATTTCCTCTTTGAAAAGTTCCCCACGTCGTATTGATACAACAGTAAAACACGATATACGGATAGGGTTAACGAGTGAAGATGTGAGGAAAATGTTCTGTATCGTCTTAAAGTATAAATGTCTATTCACGATGATGCCATTTTATCGCTATGACTCACTTGTTATTGCAAAACTAGGCTATTATCTTTTCTGTCTGTCGGTTGTTGTTGTTGTGTTGTTGTTGTTTTTTTTTGGGGGGGGGGGTTAAAAGAAAGGAGGTGGTGGGGTTTGAGTGGCAAAGGAACAAACAAAGCATAATAAAATAGACTTCTGCGATGTAACGTAATTATCACAAGAGGACTAAATGATTGTTGAAGATGAATGTGCGGAAACAGACATCGTAAATCAGCTGACATTTTGTAAATTGCAATTTCCTAGTTCGTGGTACATGTATCTGCTGTATGCAGTAGCGTCAGGTGGGTTGTGATGAAGGTGGGGCTTGCTGTGACCAAACGTTGAGATCGCTTGCAAACAGATTCAAAACTGTTATAATCCTGTTAGTGGCAATATCACGTTTGAAAAAAAGAAAATTGACTTACCCGTATGTCTTTATACATGTAAATAATTTGTGTTCTTTGTTACTTTATGTCGAGCAAATTTTCCTGTGACTCTTTTGGTTGAACGGTGCATCCTTCATGATGAATCATTCATGTTTAAATTATTATTATTATTATTATCATTATTATTATAATTTTT
>NW_004797638.1:95533-104963 GCF_000002075.1 Aplysia californica | reverse complement strand
ATGATGATGATGATGATGATGATGATGATGATGATGATGATGATGATGATGATGATGATGATGATGATGATGATGATGATGATTACACCTCACAATTACTGCCAGATGCTTTTTGCTGATTTTTCAGCCGCCTTCAACACAATCCAACCCCGTATTATGGTTTCAAAATCAATTAATTAACATGACATAAACAAAGATATTATACCGAGGATTTTGAGTTCTTGACCAATCACCTCAACATGTAAAGTTTAATTATATAAATCCGACCTAGTATTCACGAACACCGGTCCGTACACCCCAAGGTTGTGTAATCTCTCTATTCTTGTTTACGCTCTACACCGACGACTGTATTTTTGATAACAAAAACATCAAATTAATAACGTTTGCGGATGATTCCACTCTCCAAGGCCTCATAACAACGAAGGAGAATGAATACAGGGACGCAGAAATATATTTTAAAAATTGGTGTGATGAAGACAAAGGAATTAACAATAGACTTTAGAGTTTGAAAAGAACAAGTGAAACTACTATTCGTTATAAAGAAGAGGAAGTAGAGATTGCAACCTCCTACAAATATCTCAGAGTAAGCATCTACAAAAAGCTAGACTGGCATTCCCACGCTGTTCTTGTACATAAAAAATAAAATAAAAAAACGATCTTTTTCACATTCATGATAAGAGTATATCCCCTTTTTATCATTCCTTAATCAAAATCGTGTTGTTGTGTTGTATTTGCCACTGGGCTCGAAACTGTAGGGTTAAGGTTAAGGTTGTGATGGGTAGGTCTAACGAACAGCTTGCCTTGCCTGGGAGGACAAAATTGAAGATACCTTGTCCTTTTTCGTGTCTTGCCAATCTCGGACGTCCATTCCATCACTCCCAACATCAAACCAGTCGATGTTGTTGCTTTAAACAGAGGCCTGAATCAGTATGTTCTTTTGTAGTTTCAGGTTGTCACAAGAATAACAAATAAAAAAAAGAGGCGGCATATGAAAATATAAACAAAATGCAAGACAACTGTACGGGTTCAAAGTACCTTAAAAAGCATGAGGGTGGAACTGAAAATTAGAGAGAAGGTCTCTCTTTTCTCTTTTCTCTCTCACTCCCCCCTCTCTCTCTCTCTCTCTCTCTCTCTCTCTCTCTCTCTCTCTCTCTCTCTCTCTCTATCCCTCCCTCTCTCTCTCTCTCTCTCTCTCTCTCTCTCTCTCTCTCTCTCTCTCTCTCTATCCAGATGGAGTGGTTGAATTTCTCTTCCGTGCCCAGACGTGAAATTATACTCGTTCTCTGGAGTATTTTTTAGCCAAACGAACATCGTAAAAGCTTGCTCTGCATGAGAGGGTCTCGCAAAATGCATGGTCTGCTTCAGTGCTAAACCCATCACTGACACTCGCAATACCGCCCCCCCCCCCCACAAAAAAGCAACAACAACCAAAAAAAACTCTCCTCATCTCCCAACCCCACCCCATCCCCACCCCCACCCCGGTCTTTGCGATGTTGACCACTCTAGTTTCAGGTCGCTTAATAGTTTGAGAAAAACAGAAACAACACTTCAGCAAACGTGATCAGAAATAGCAGGAGTGAGTTAGCTAATGCAGTGCCAGGGTTGCTGCAAGACAACGCTATTAGCTGATTGCTTGACATACGATTTCTTGCTACACAGCGAGACATGGCAAAGACAGAGCCACCTCAGCAGACAAGCTATTGATTTCCACCTCATTTCCATCTCTTTCCCGTATATTGTCATCTCTTGGCGTCTTTCTATGCTGCCAGCAGGACAGGGAAAGCCTGTAAGAGACTAATTTTGAGTCCAAAAATAGAAATCGCGCTCGTTGCAACTTTCTCACTGTCAACAAAATCTTTCAATGTAAATTGTGTTTGTCTCCATTAATAAATTACTGACCCCTTCCTGGCCGATTTCAAGACAACTTTGAAGTCATACCGTCGTATTATTTTCTTCTCCAATGTAAACCATTTTTGCCTTGCATCTCTCTCTCTCTCTCTTTCTCTCTCTCTCGCTCTCTCTCCCTCTCTCTCTCTCTCTCTCTCTCTCTCTCTCTCTCTCTCTCTCTCTCTCTCTCTCTCTCTCTCGCTCTCTCTCTCTCCCTCTCTTTCTCTCTGTCTGTCTCTCTCTCTTTCTCTATGTTTCGCTTCTCTCTCGTTCGCTCTCTCTCGGTCTATCTCGCTCTCTCTCGCTCTCCCTCTCCATCTCGCCCCTTTCTCTTGCTCTCTCTGTATACATTGTATACGTGTGTGTGTGTTTATCCGTTTCTCCTCTTTCTCTCGCTCCCTTCCTATTCCCAAAGAGGTCCCATCTTGTTTATAACTTTGCGAGGCCTCCTAAATTCAACATGCGCGTTCATCGATCTTAAATTCTCCAGGGTACGGGCATTATTATGGGTATATGAGAGAGATTTATGTATCAACACACACACACACACACACACACACACACACACACACACACACACACACACACACACACACACACATTTATACACACATACATATCAATATTTTTGTACATGGATTTTTCAAATCGTCTATTGCCCTTTTCGCCCCTTCCGATGAGTGTGTCTGTGAGGGAGGCGATGAGGGAATGCTGGTATTCTTTAACGCTATCATCTTCTCCAGTAGGGTGAACGGTTGCAGAAATAGATTAAATTGGTCCAGGCCCAGGGTTTGAGTTGTTGACTTTTTAGAAAGAAGTTCATCTGTTGAGAAGGTTTTGAGATTCTGAGCAACTTTACCACGTTTTTTGTCGCCAGTGATATTTTCGTTTTGCTCTGCAAAGTATACCAATAGATTGATCCACTAAAAAGAAAAAAGGGCATTTTCTCACAGTGAATGAGCCAAAAGGCCGCTTGTCACTGATCATCATATGAACTTCAGCTGTCTCTAGGGCATTGAAATCATATTTATATTTGTGCTCAAGTAAAATGATTACGTCTTCGCTATTCATCATTGTCTCATGTCAAATTACGAGGTCTTCAGGAGAAACAATCCCCCTCCCCTCCTGTTTTATTCTGCGGGGTGTTATCTTAATACAAGCATGTTTAATGCGTCTAAATCCCCTACTTTTAAGCAAAGGAATGAGACTAGGACCAATCGATGTACCTCGCCAGACTCTACAACATAAATAAATGTGTCACGATAGGGTGGAATCATGCGCCCGTCAATTTTTAGGTATATGAAGTTATTGGTATCATCTTAAAGCCTGTTCATTTTTGCCTTGCTTTTTTGGTGAAAAAAATATCCTTCGATCCCGAATAGAGGGATCAACAACAGAGGGAAGCATTCATGTTGGATCTTCAACTGGCACCCTTTTACTTTCCCCTTGAGCGAAGACAAGAAAACAACTGTAAATACAAGTACATAGTGATCCCCACTCCCCCAAAAAAACAACAACAACTGTACAACTTTTTTTTCTAAATATCTCGCACAAAATTTGTCCTAAATGAATGTTGTAAATTGGAACAGATATAATTCATTCAAGAGGAATTTGTTTGAAATAAAATTCACAAAGGAGAAACGTATTTTCGAAAACGAAAATGGCTCTTATAAAGATCAACTATTTTATTCTAAATGCGCCAATTTAAAGATCTTGTAAGGAAAGTCATGACATGATTGGTTTGTTTTTTTCCTTTCCTTTAATTGATAAAATCTAACCTTTCCTTTCTTGTAACCTTTAAACAATATTTATTTTCTCCTACAGAGTTAAGAAAATATTTAATAAATTCTGGAATTCCGAAAACCAATGGTCTATATGTCCTCCTTTAGACTTGACACATTTTAACGCGTCGTTCGTAATGTTCAGTAGTGGCTAAACACAAAGATCAACTCAAACATGAGTACTCAAAGCAACACACACTGTACACCTTACAGTATGAAGCTATTTCTACAGACAATTGGGGTTGGGGTGGTGAAGTTGCCCAAATAAACAGCATTTGTGGAGTTGATATAACCTGAGAGGGGAATATGGGCTTCGCCAAAGGAACCAAAATGTCACAGTGGAAATGTTCATGCTTATCAAGACGATCGAGGAACCATGAACACATTGCTATCCTCTTAAAGCTTCGCGAACGGAAAAATGGTACAGTCGTAGATGAAGATCTTCCTTGAGAATGCGGTATAGAAAGTCATTGCTGCAGACATCGTCTACGGACAGACGTCTGATGGGTTCATCTACTGAATTCTGCACCCTGGTGAATAATAATCTCACCAGGCAAAGGACACTTGAGAAAAACTATCTGCAAACTTATGTTGGCCTGATAAGACTACTGTAGTTTGCAACATAGCGCAATCGTTGGGATCTTTAGTGGTGTGCCTAATGCGAACTTGTGCGTCATGCTACAAAATGGTGACATAGCTGTGTAGAGCAAAACTATTGTGTGGATTTATCTAAAATGAAACATTGAAATTTGAAACGTATAACTTAAGTGTGGAGGAAAAAAAGAAACAAAAAAAGTTGTGCAGGTTTTTTTCATCATCACCCTGTGTAATGTAATGCGTTCCAAGTTCTCATTACCGGTTTTTGGCCATCTTGGAAAACAATCTTATGATGATGATAATTAATAATACCGGGTAATAATAATAATAATAATAATAATAATAATAATAATAATAATAATAATAATAATGATAGTAATAGTAATAGTAATAATGATAGATAGCATTTGTACTGCGCACATTCCCGCTCAACAGCAACTTATATGCGCTATATAATCCATACTATTACCCCAACAGACCTGATAGTATTCTGAAACAATCTCCTCAACTTCCTGGAAAGCATAGATCTACTTTGCATGTTACCTTTCTTCTTGAAATAAATTACTGAACTGTTCTACGAAAGCTGCTATCTTTCGGATACATTGTTTGAAATCGGATATTTGCCTGGGTTAACAAGGACTAACGCCAGTATCTGCGGTTTTCACTTTATGCAAGACGGTGACATTCCCAAAAGTTGGTACCAATCCCACCTTAGAAAACTGGCTTCATAACTAAAATCTAGAATTTGCTCTCAGCGAGATAGATAGATAGATAGATAGATAGATAGATAGAAAGATAGATAGATAGATAGATAGATAGATAGATAGATAGATAGATAGATAGATAGATAGATAGATAGATAGATAGATAGATAGATAGATAGATAGATAGAGAGGGAGGGAGGAGGGGAGAAAAGGGAACAAAGCGCGAAGAGAAGGGTAATGTTGAGTGGCTAAAACTCGTTACTAGTTAAAGAAAAAACCCAGAAAACAAACAAGCTGGAGCTTGTACCGCATGTTAATTATGTGTACAATATTTATTAATCAATGTTTTGAAAAAGGGAGAATTCTAAAGTCAATAACTACTGTTTAGGATACACTGTCTTGACGTCTGACGTTTCTATTGATCTGGAACATTATTATCACGGTGGAGCTTTTGTGGGTTGTTTTTTTTTTGAACCACTGTTTTATCATTAACATCTGATTTGGACACGACAATAGAAAATGAAGCAGAGAAGGATGTACAGTCCTAACATGTGAAGCAGAACGGCACGATCTAGGAAAATGCTGACCCCGATAAAGCCAATTCCATCATTGTTCTGTTGGTCTGTTTTGTTTTGTTGTTGTTGCAAAACTGTTCTAGACATGCCAAATATAATGTATACATTTGCATAACAGTGGAGCTCGTCACATTTCAATCTATTCCTTTCTGGGAACCAGAGAAATTAAAGGGAGGCCTAAAAAGGTAGGGAGATGGGCGGTTCTACCGTAATAACTATATGGACCTGGTTGTGGCCCTGTGGGCTGTTGATGCTAATTCTTTTGCCGAGTTCAGAATCTAGAAGCTTTGTCTGAGCAAGGGATCGATTTTCAGGAAAAGAAATGTATACATTGGTTCCAGGTCCATATCGTTTCCCGTTTAACAGCTTTTAAGAAATATAGATTTTATGATCACGAGCAGTTGTTTTGAGAAGAAACAGGAAAGTTGAGCATGTTTTTTTGGCTTTGAGTTTTTATTGATAGTGCGTCAAAAATTCGTGGCTCAACGTATTGTGGAATGTGTCCCAAACTATCGAACGCAAACTCTCCCCCTTTTGCACAATGAGTTGTAGCAATTATTTGTCTTAACAACCGATCAATATTTTTGCAAACGCCTGTTAGCTGTTTTCTAGGAAAATCCTTAATAAATGGTAAGTAAAAAATCCAAAAGGGTGGTTTATACAAATTTAAAAAATTATACAGCTGGGACAATATCGCTCTTAAAAGCAAGTCATTGGTTTTTTTCTTTCTAATCGTGACACCATCTTTATTGAAGGTATGTTTTGAGAACCTGTAGGGCAACCAAAAATGTTTCGCTATAAAATTAATTTCATGTAACTATTTTGTGGAAATTGATAGTATTTTGTATAAAGTTATGAAGAAATGTTTTAAAATCTAGTCACAATTGTTGTGGAAAAATAATATGATTAAGTTAAGACAAATTGAAACAAACTGCTGTGCAAAGCATGGAAGACACTGATTCACCTATTAAAGAGATACTTGAGGATACATTGCACCCCGAATTTTTGACCACATTATAGCTTCCTCTCTCGGGACATTGCGCATATGTCATGGACTCTTGGGTACATTTTTGTTCACTATCTCCTTGAATTCTAAAAAGGCGCCTTTAAGATCTTTTTCGCTTCACTGTCATTTTGAGCTTTCAGTTACCTGATGTGTTCCTAAGAGAGATGGATGTGCAAGATATGGATGGCATTTCTTCACCCGTTAAAGAGCTATTAAAGGATAAGTTGCGCCACGAATTTTTGACCGCACTATACATTGTTACAGTGATGGCTGTCGTCTGTTACGAAGCGATTATAAACATGTTCGTCTCCGCTTTCCCTGAATTTTTAGTTTCTGCCAGGAGAGGTTCATTACGACGTGACCCTTTATCAAAACTACGAAAAAGTATCATCTAAATTTACTCGATAAACACCAAAACCCCCCAGATATGAACAGCAACTCAGGAGGAGCCAACGCAGCGTTCTTAATTGAATTTTGGCTGCCACGGAGAAGCCAACAAAACCTAGAATAGATACCTGATATCATAATATTCTTATAGGAATAGACCTAATTTCACATTTTGTGAATCTAAAAGATCCAAAATTAAATGTTGCTAAAAAAAAAAAACCCACGACAACTTGATAACACTAAGATTCATAACCCTGACCTTGACCCTTACTCTAGTCGTTACCTTAACCCTAAACCTATCTCTCTCTCTCTCTCTCTCTCTCTCTCTCTCTCTCTCTCTCTCTCTCTCTCTCTCTCTCTCTCTCTCTCTCTCTCCCTCTCTCGCTCTCTTGCCCTTTTTAACTCCCAGTGGAGCATAGGCCATCAACAACATTTCTTTAGTGAAGCCTGTCCTGTGCATCCTTTTCTAGCTGTTTCCATGATGGGCCCGCCTTTTCCATTTCCGCTTGTACCACTCGCCTCCCTGTCATCTTTGGTCTTCCTTTCTTACGTTTTCCTTATGGATTCCACGTCAAAGCCTGTCTGATGATGATTGTCGGGGGTCTTCTCAGGGTGTGCCCAATCCATTTCCATTTCTTCACCTGTATGTCTTCCTTTACTGGACTTTGGCTTGTTCTGTCCCACAATTGAGCATTAAATAAAAATACCTGTGTAGCCTAAAACTAAAGCCCTGTTGGGGTCTGGCAGACTCTCCTTGTGTAGACGAGGGTCAACCCAGAAGAAACTGCAGGTATCGGTACATCTAAAAGTAAGATTATCGGCTTCTCCGAGTTGTTGTCGGCTACACCTTGGCTCCTCCGTGGTGCTACCCTTTGTCCAATCAAACCAGTCCCAGGTGCTAGGTGCACTATCTCCACAACTGGTAAAGTAGAGAAAATTCTTTACCGAGCTCTGAAGTTCAGGTTATTCACGACTAATATGTTCATGCTGAGTTTCCCTTTAACATCCCACACTGTAGGAGAATTCAGAATAACTTATGTCTATTGGAAAACCATTATGCAATGCAAGTGTGGCTTCAGACTCATTCACCTATTGTATTGATAACAGTGCATGCCTCCCATACTTTTGAGATAACCAGGAAGAAATTGGGGGGCGGGATGGGGGGGGGGGGGTGAGGATGAGGGCAGAAGAAATATGAGGAAAGAGGTAAGGGAGGGAAAGAGAGTTGAAAAGAAAATGGGGGTGAGTGATTTACCCCGAATAACAGTATACATCATACAGCAAAGGGGGGCTATCGTGGTCTAGAGCCACGGTGTTCGCCTTTCAATCAATAGGTCCTAAGTTTGAAAACTGACCGTGGCGGTTAATTATTCTTTTTCAAAAGCTTTTTCTTTTACCTCCTTTCCAGCTCTCTAACTATGTTCTGTAATCTGCTTTTATCTCCCCTTTTTGTACCCTCCCCCTTTTTTTTGCCCCCCTCCCCTCCCAGCTCTGGGCTCCTGGGTCTTTCCGCAGTCTTCCTATTGCTACGTCTTGGCTCCTTACTGCTGTCTTTCAGTCTCACCATTGACCTTGGGGTAGGTAAGGTCTAACATCTTGCCTTCCCGAATAAAGGCACAAAAGTCTTGGAGGTCCCGTGTGCAAGTTGCGCACATAAAAAATCTCTTGGTGATCCTGAAATCAATAAGAGTTGGCTTCATCCTCACCTGAGCAAGAGTCAAAACAAATTCCTACTGAACTGAAAATGTTAATGTGTTCTGCGGGCCCACGTGACCTTATGCTGTTGCAAGCGCCTTAAAACACCCCCACCTTAGAAAGCGAACAAACAACAACAACAAATAACGCAGCAAAATTTGGCTGAGTCTCCTTGATCAAGGACAGACAGCGTGCTAGTGTGCATGTAAGGTAAACAAAAGTCTGACGTTCGCCCTGAACAAGATTTTAGACAACTTGCATACCTTATTAGATATCTCTAGTAACCCTCGTGAAGTTGGAGCTGGACTTCTCTTTATTTAGTTTTTTTTTTTATTGTTCAAGCTTGCAAATCAAAGGAAACTATCAATTTTCCCTTTCCTAACTCAACTGGGTGATAAAAATCTCCAGTGTTTAATCCACGAAAAGGGTATTGAACACCACGTATGCTATTCTATAACAGAAACTTTGCTTAACAACACAAAACGATTTTCTTAAAATGTTTGTGACATGTCTATCATTTATTGTAATTTATGCTGTTTCACGGAGGTCTTTTCTGCAAAATGTGTGTATGCTTACGTGATATGAGTCAATGGCATTCCCCCTCCCTCCCCTCCCTTCCGTTTTCCCTCACGTTTGTGTTTTCCGGGAACCTATCTGTGCGGACCAGAACACTTAGCTTATTGACTGTTGTAGGCCTACACCCATATATGGCATCATCTGTACAAGAACCGTAAACACTAGATGCGCCTTGCCAAAGACATAACAGTTGTGTGTGTGTGTGTGTGTGTGTGTGTGTGT
>NW_004797638.1:93094-95185 GCF_000002075.1 Aplysia californica | reverse complement strand
GAGAGAGAGAGAGAGAGAGAGAGAGAGAGAGAGAGAGAGTTATTTCGCAGTAAGGAGTTTAACTCGGAAACTGTCCTTGGTTCGGTAAAACACTATTAAGAACATGAAAATGAATTAGTTCTCATCATTAAACTTTTCTGCCAGGGTTTCAAGATAATACATTACAGGAGCTGGCATTAATAGCCATAAAGGATGTAACGGTAACTGCTACAGAGAAAACAAACAACACACAAAAAAACAGAACATTAACGGTAACAGGAGCAGCTCAAACAACTGTAACAGTTTTGTAGTTGCAATTGCAGCATCATAACCGGATAATAGGCCTAGTGCAGTGGGACCAACAGCAAGTATAGAATAAACTAAAGTAACTGGAGAAAGTAAAGCAGTAGCACAATTCGAGTGCACGCACAGAAAAAAAACTACAAAATACAAACAACAAACAAAACAAAACAACGGAAAGAGGTTTGCAACTACAATATCAACGTAACCAGCACAAACAACAAGCTGAAAAAACTAAACCAAAATAATAATTGATGGCTTTGTGTGTTCAATTGAAAGGTGTATCGATTTGCTCATTGACTATGCATTTCATCCTGAAACAAGATATTTTGGTTTTTTAGTTAAAAAAAACATGAGAGCAAACACAAAAATAAAAAACAAACAAAACAATTGCAACAGAATACCGCAAAAACCAGGACGGACGGTGAGTTTTTATCTCAGCAGACCAGTCGCTGGCACGTTGATTGCTAGCTCGTGCTGGAGGAAGTAGACAGCAGACAGAGGTGGAGTGTCTTGTGACACGTTTCTATCTATCTATCTGTCAGTTTGTACGTCTATCTATCTATCTATCTATCTATATATCTATTTATCTATCTATCTGTCAGTTTGTACGTCTATCTATCTATCTATCTATCTATCTATCTATCTATCTATCTATCTATCAGTTAGAACGTCTATCTATCCGTCTATCTATCTATCTTTCAGTTTGTACGTCTATCTATCCAGTGACAAGTTTTACAAGGAATCTATCTATCTATCTATCTATCTATCTATCTATCTATCTATCTATCTATCTATCTATCCGCCTCGGAAATTCAAAACAGTACACGACGACAGGTGACCCCACAGCAGTTATTGTGTGAAGAGGGTACAACATAATGAAATGTCTGAGAAAACTTCGATAGTTTTCATTTCATTTCCAATGAAACTTCACATAGGTTTGTGTCTTCAATAGTACTTCAAAGTTTGAGCTTTCTCTCAGCCAGGCACGCTGTAGTAGAATCAACCCGTCTCAGACTCAATCTCCTTTATGTCAAGTACAAAAGTCACCACCCGATCCGCCTTATCTCCTAGTCGAACATTCTCATGAATGAGCATGGTTTCGGGCCGATCCTTTATGGAATAGACCGCATTTAAAAGGCCTGCACAAATGTCTACAAAGAGCAATAGAGAGTCAGCAGAGTCGGTTCGCCAGCGATCAATGATTCGATAATACAGACGAATTAAAGGATCGCGAAGCCATTTCATGTAATCCCAGGGACTTCTTTCTCATAAAATACCCGTTGACGCATTTGGCGACATGATCATTACCGGACAAAGCCACGTAAAAGGCAGGCCAACCATTCTGAGGGCTTGGGATTGCACTAGGTCAAAGAGGCGTTTTCGTTGAGAAATTGCCAAAGCGTGTTGAAAATAAAGAACATAGTATGGTGTGTTGTAAAAAAAGTGTTTGATAATGAATTGGGTTTGAGGAGTGTAGTTAAGGTGTATTGAAAAAAATAAAAAATTATATAGATCTATATACACATGTACACAGAAAAATAACAATGACTGGTTAGTCCAGTCCAACACATTCCCTGTAATTTTTTCATGTAGGCTACTCAGAATTTGGGTAGGCCAGGCAGGCCTACATTTTGCGAATGATGAGTTCCCCTTCGATCAAACACACTTTCAGTCTCAACAGCACACACGCATACACATTTTGTTCTCACTCCCACACACACACAAATACGCACATACAACCACATAGACTAACGCATACAAACTCTCTCTCGCTCTCTCTCTCTCTCTCTCTCTCTCTCTCTCACTCTC
>NW_004797638.1:90259-91412 GCF_000002075.1 Aplysia californica | reverse complement strand
CTAGATCAGGTTCTTCTAGGAAGCAACAATTGGCATGTAGGCCTAACTCTTTTTTAAAAAAAGGTGATTGAGCTGGAACTTTAGGAGAAAATGCCACACCTTTGAAGAGGGAGAAGAAGTCTTACCCCCAGAGGTAGTAATGAGGGGGTGCTACATGGATAAATTCAAAGTAAAATATTTGTGTTTTGTTTCTTTCCTGTTTTCAGTCTTTTTCCTCTTCTTAACTTTCCTTAATATAAATCTTCATTATTATTCCGTTCGTAGAACGGGTTCTTTTATTACTAGTACTTCTAATGCGAAGATCTCCTTGAAACTTTCAGTATTTCTTTTAAAAAATCATTTTGACAGACTGCATAACTTCCTCTTAGGAAAGTGTGGTACAGAGTTCTCCACGTCGAATGGATACGATAGTAAAACACGTCGTACAGATAGGGTTAAGGGTCAAGGCTGTGCGACAATGTTGTTGACGATCCTGTCGCAGCTGCTGGGAACTGTATCTTTGAAACTCGGTTCATTTAACTATCTTTATAGTTGCGCAATTCTCTATGATGTCCCTTTCTCTCGCTGATTGCTTTCTCGCATACATGCTAGGTCTATCTCAACATCTTTTACCTATGAAAACTGTTCTCTTTTTAAACCTAGTCCGTTTTTAACTCCCAAAATTATGTCCATATTGCCAATTAATGTTTCGTTGAACAGAGAAGCTGAAACAGGTCATTCAGCGGAGAGTTGTTTAATCTGATGAATACATTTCCCCGAGTCTACTGAGTATTTTCTTTCAATTCTGTATAACAAAGTGATATTTACGTTCTAGCAAATTTGCACGCTGTTCAGCGAAACTGCATCTAAAAATTGATGTGAAGAAAACACATTTTCTTGACACTCATGAAATTTTAAGTCTTTAGTTAGGGTTGGATGTTTTTTTTATAAGAGTGTGGGAAAAAAAGGGGGGTTGAGGGCACGTCTTTTAATGGACAATAGATTCTTCAATTTATTGGATCAGTTCACTTTTTTAAACACAAAACGTTATCCCAGACTATCTTTCTCTTAAGCTAAAACAATATCGTTTCAGCTGATTTCTTCGCTCCAATCCTTTTGTTCGGCGATATAATTCTCGTTTCAACTTTTCTGGCCACATAATTTTATATGTATA
>NW_004797638.1:86331-90159 GCF_000002075.1 Aplysia californica | reverse complement strand
ATATATATAAAGGTTTCAACGAGAAAAGGGAAGCACATAGACGTGGTAACGGGAAAGAGCAAGGCCAACAAATAAGACCTAGATTTACGCCTGAACCTATTTTATGTAACACAGCTTGAAACCATCGAGCACATCTTAACACACTAATATGATTCTTCTTGTTTCCATATAGCATTATTCTATAGTATATAATTCTGAGAAAAATAAAAATAAAAATAAAGACATATCCGAAAAGAGTGAGAATTTTTTCTAATGGGTCTTTTTCAAGAGCTATGCGCTTAACTTCCCGGATTCCGTTGCTGTGGAATACATCTATATTCACAACTAAAACTTACAAAAATGTGGTAACTTTTCATCTTTTGTGTTTCTTTTTCATTCCTCTCTGCCCTTCCCTTGGTCTTTCACATTTTCGTTATGTTTCATTTATTCACAAACGCATACATCCAGGCAGCACAAACACGAGTCACCATAAAAACGATATCACTTGCCATTTCAAGTTGTTTTTTTAAACTGTCAGATATGAAGATAAAAATTGTAATATAGGGCTTAATCGATAGTGAAGGCCAAGCAAATCTTAAAGAAAGGGAATTAATACAGGTTTTTCTCACTCCGTGTCGAGTGGCGCTGTATAAATATTTGTATGCATGCTTCGCGGGAAAAATAAATAACCTCTCAAAAGCTTTCATGTTGACGTTCGAAATTGGCATAATACATTTTAAAAGCCAAGGGGGGAGATCCAGTGGTCTTTCTAAACAAATGGAACAACGTGGATTGTGCTGTTTGTTTATGAGACCAAACTTTAACTCGTTCAGACCCCATGCAAAAGGGTTTCTCGCTTCTAGTGTTTCCCTCCTTGCTTAATCCTCTTTAGCCTATATAATCTAGGTAGTTTTTTTTGTCTGTTAAGGCCTAATCTTTCTTTTTGTCTGCCTGTTTGTCGCTTTCCCCGTCCGCTGTGACGAGTGGTGTTTGAGTGTCGAGTGGCTGGGACGGCTTTCCTCTCTATGCGGTCAAAAGCACGGCGCAACTCTCAATGGACTCGGCTCAGAGCCTCCTCGCCTGTAAGTTGGGATGCGTCGCTACTTACGTCGCTCCATTCTACTTACGCCCCAGTGTTATGTGTGTAATGGGGGCTACGCCGGTGTGTTAAATGTTTGCCTCAGGATTTCTCTCTTTGGATTATTGCTATTACATCACTCAACTCTGAAAGACGGTGAGTGCCATCTTGGTGTTTGTAAATAAGAGAAACATAACATTGTGTTTGATATCAGTGACTGTTACTGAGCTGATCGCAGTGTGCAATGTGGTGGGAAGGAGAAATAAAGGGAAGAGTAGAGACAGGAACAGGCGGAAAAGGAGACTAAGGAGGAAGGAACTATAAAAAGCGACGAGGAAGACGAGGAGGTGGGAAAAGAATTCGTAGAAGAGGAAAAAAATGGACAGATTAGAAAGAAGAGAAAGGTGTGTCCAAAAAGGGAAAGAGAGGGGTTGATGATGTTGTTGGTATTGGCAAAGTTATGTTATTGCTCATGCTTACCATTAGAAGCTGATGCGTCTGCTGCTGCTGCTACTGTTGCTGCTGCTGCTGCTATTGTTGTTGTTGTCGTTATTGTTGTTGTTGTTGTTAATGCTGCTGTTGATGTGGTTCTTCTGATGATGCAACTGCTGCTCTTGCTGCTGGTGCAGCTGCGCAAGTATGGCTGCCGCTATTGCTTCTACCGTTTCCAAGAGTGGTTTTCTTTTTAGTTTTAGTATCGTCCAAACTTAGTATTCAAACAAAGTATCGAATACATAAAAGAACTTTTCAAAGATAATAGAGGAGAAAAACCAGTAAAAAAGAATGAAATGAATCGACAACCACACTGAAAGCAGAACTACAAGCTGTCATTAGGAATATGAAACAAGGAAAAGCCACAGGATCAGATAATATTCCAGTTGAAGTGATTGTAGCGCTTGAAGAACTAGACAATGAAATAACAACAAAACTCCTAAGTGCTATTTATGACAGTGGTGAGATCCCAGAAGATATGATGAAGTCAGTTTTTGTAGCTTTACCTAAAACACCAGGTGCCATTGAGTGTGATATGCATAGAACAATTAGCCTTATGAGTCATTTTCCAAAATGTTGCTACGAGTAATAATGGGAAGAATGAGAAAAAGTGTAAGACCAGAGATATCTAAAACGCAATTCGGCTTTGTTCCTGACAAAGGCACCAGAAATGCTATATCCACCATAACAATGATAGTGGAAAGATAATATATTGAAGCACAGAAATATCTGTATTTATGGTTCATAGCTTATTCAAATGTGTTTGATAAAGTTAGACATGATGAGCTATTTAAAATACGGGAAAAGCTGGACATAGATGGAAAAATCTAAGAATTATCGGGAATTTGTACTGGAACCAAAACCCTGCTCTACGAATTAATTGAGAATACAGTGAATATAAGCAGATTAGGAGAGGAGTGAGGCAAGGATGTGTTATGTCACCAGACCTCTTTAACACGTACAGTGAAACAATTCTTAGAAACATAGAAGAAGGTCCAGGTCTCAAAGTAAATGGAGAAAATAATAATAACACCAGATATGTGGATGACACAGTTTTAATAGACGGCTCAGAAAAGGATCTTCAATCGCTTCTCGATACTGTTGTAACAAAAAGTGAATGTAGTCGTTTAGTGATGAATGTAAAGAAAACAGAAAGCATGGCAATATCCCAAACAAAGCAGCAAATCCTAGTTGTAATCTCATTAACAAAGGTGAAAAGATCAAACAAGTACAACAGTTTAAATATCCAATATGATGCCAAATGTCACACAGAAATAAAAACGGAGAAATACAATGGCTAAGGCTGGTTTCAATAAAAAATGAGCCCAATACTGAAAAGTAGAAAATTCTCAATGACTACCAATATGAAAGTTCTGAAATGGTATGTATGGTCTACACTTCTATATGGCTCTGAATGCTTGACAATCACTAAAGACAGTAAAAATAAAATAGAAGAAACAGAAATGGTTTCTTAGGAGACTGCTAAGAGCATCGCGGAAGGTAAAAAAATCAAATGAGATAGCATTTGATGAAGCCCACGTGGGACGCTCACTGTTAAAAAAGCTACAGTTCCCTGATCTTTCCCTGCCACCCACTTGTTCAGATTCCCAAAGTAAGTTGCTCTGGGCCTACCCCTGCCTCGCTTGCCTTCAGTGTTTAGCCAGTGAGAGCTAGATGTTCAAGACCTTTATGTCTATTCATGTGTCCCAAAAACTGTATTTGTCGTTTCCGGATTGTTTTTAAGAGCATCCGAACAAAGAAAGGAATGGAGAACTATGATCGCCGATGTCTGTCGCAGATCTGGCACTGGATGATGATGATGATCGTCCAAACTGAACATAGCCGTTATCATGCTGACTCGCTGAATCTACTTCTCCTTCGCCTCTATTATCGGTACCATTAAGAAGAAAAACTTTGATTAACGCGCTTTGTAATCAATCATCCATCTACAGTTGAGTAATGAGAAGTGAATATGAGAGTAAGCACACCCATAGCTCCAATGGAGGTCTCAGGAAACACCTGAGTTGTGTCATTATAGAGCACATTGCATAACGTCCAGAAACAAGCTTGATAAATCCTATCGTGTCACGTCTGAACTTTACCTGTCGAGACGAACTGTAGGTCTTCATCAAGGTAGAGACATTCTGTCGTCAACATTGGAGCTGTCCTTTATAGCGACCCCCCACCCCCACCCATTACACACACCTTTTTCCCGCTTTCCACTTGTATTGTCCTGCCAAATCTCCCTAACCCTTCTACTTTTCTTTTTGTTCTTACAG
>NW_004797638.1:83217-84293 GCF_000002075.1 Aplysia californica | reverse complement strand
ACACACTAACACATGCACATACACACATACACCACACACACACACACACACACACACACACACACACACACACACACACACACACACACACATTGTGGTTTTGGCGATGTCCCAAATTCCCCCACCGCAATTATTCACAAGTTAGAAACCGGACCCACGGCTGACCTAAAAAATATACGGATAAAAATTTTAACATCTCACGCGACTCCATAATCTTTCACCTGTGAGGCTATTATTAGCATGGTGGGCTCTGCTTTTTCCATTATCGTACTCATAGTCATAGTGTTAGGTAGTCTTCATGTTTGTTTGTTTTTCAAGTCGAGCTGAACGTCTCTGGTTTTGTGCTAAAGAGTAAATTTTGTTGATAGGACCAATAACCTCTAGACAATCAAGTATCTATTAAATATGCCACGGCATTCAAATTCAAAATGACTTTACAACTTGCAAGCCAGGCAATTCAAAAGTTAACTTCATTCACATTCAACGTTGATTCTAGTTTAATAGCATGCACATACGCTCTAACCACTGTTAGTTTGAACAAAGAGAAGGACATCGTTATGACGACGGTCGTTTAGTACAAGGAAAAAAGCACGAGAGGAGTTAAGAGAAAATAAAGAGATGGAAGAAAAATAAATAGTTGGCACCCTCTAATCACCCACTCAGGAACTGTAAATGAGGTTTAGTTTAGTTTCAGTAAGAGTTTTACGGCACTTGCCACACACTAAGGTCATATAAGTGCCGAAGGTCAAAGGTGTTAGAAGAGAGTAACAAACACAAAAAAGGAGGGGAGATCAGGACGATAGACGTTTGGTAGGAAAGAAGGAGCAAACTACACCAGAGCACCCGCCAACCACCCACCTGTTAATGAGGGAACACGAAAGACAATTGGGAAATGAAATTGGCTCAGGAGATAACGACAATAGTCGATAGGAGTCCCCATGTCACAGGAATAGAGGAAGGCCAAGAACCTGCTGTCTAAAAAAATAGTTTTATTAAGCGTTTTACGGCCCATGCAACACAAATAGGAGAGAGAGAGAGAGAGAGAGAGAGAGAGAGAGAGAGAGAGAGAGAGAGAG
>NW_004797638.1:79507-81337 GCF_000002075.1 Aplysia californica | reverse complement strand
TCTCTCTCTCTCTCTCTCTCTCTCTCTCTCTCGCTCTCACTCTCTGTCTCTGTCTCTGTCTCTGTCTCTCTCTCTCCCATCTTTCCGCTTCTCCCTCTCTATTGTAATCTGTTTTCAGTAAGAGCACCAACGACATCAACACCAGATTAAAATCGAAATAGATCATTTATTTAAAATCTAGCTTTTGGACGAATGGATCTGAGAAAACATTTTAAAGTAGTAAAAAGAGGCTTAGACGAAAAGAACTGAGGAAAAAGTTAGGCGAGAAAATTATGTAGTACAGAGCAAATATGGGGTCGATACCATAATCATTACGTTAACAGCTTTACTAATGAAATGTATGTGCGCTTGCCTCGAACGGTTTATAATGACATTGCCTTCCATTGGTGCGTTATGTATGTTCTTAAGTCACCCTCAGGGAAAACAACATTATTTTCGTCAAACCAATTATTCTAGTTCGTTAATTGCATGTTTCCGTTTTGGGTAAATTAATCTACCCACCTCACTGTGATTTCATTGACGTTGGTTTTAAAGAAATTCTGTACAGAGAGCAAATTTTGCAGTTGAACAGATTTGACGTCATCACGTAAACTCTCTAAAACGTGACCGCTTTATGTTCGACAACAGTAAATGATTTTTGAATTCCAGTTATCTCCTGATTATGAAAACTTTCTTCGGATTGTGTTCTTGATATGTATATGTTTTGGGGTGATGCCATTTGTCCACAGTTAGTTCATTAACCTCTTTGCAGCTGTGTACACGTGTATATTATTATCATTTAAACGTCTCGACCGTCAATGTGTGACGATGACCAATACCTCTGCAGAAGAGAATATTACTTCTCGGGCAAAATAGAAGAACTTGAAAAACTAAAGGTTATGATGACTTTTGGCTTCTGCTGTGGCCGACGTATTACAAACCCACTTGTGTTCTCTCTAACTAGTTCACTGCCAATGTATCTTCTGGTTTATTGAGGATTAAATAAAAAAAGAAATGTACAGTGGGTTCTGGCCCCCCTACCACAATATACCGAAGACACAGGAAGTTGTCTCACTAACAAGGCAATCCCCAGCGTCCGGATCGGATGCGGGAACAACTTTACTTTTTACAGTGGGGTCTGCTTTGACCGAAATCTGGGAGACCGCCGGATTTTCATCGGTTTAGCCGCACTTTCGGTTTAGAGGGGTTGCTCAAATAGTGAAGGAAAAGATCGAGGATTTTTTTTTCTTTTGGTGTACCTCTGTTTTCGGATTGACCACATTCGGTTTAAACAGACTCCATTGTATTTACAACTTTCGTAAGGGGAAATAACTTTTATTGTTGGCTGTGTTTAAATCTTTCTTGATTGAGACGGGGTACAAAGAGAAATGTTCGTAAACAGATGCACATGATCGGTACATTGGTGAGGTGAAAATACAATTTCTCGTTATTGGTTGAGAGCGCGGTTGAAAGATGGGTAAGTTGGCATTTGTCAAGGAATGAATGGAAGGAGGGAATGGCTCAAGCAGAATGGACTGAGGGGGGAAAGAAAGGACAGATTATAGACACAGAAATGTGCCTTTCTCCCCTTTGTCGATGTCCAGCATACCCCTGCCGCCTTCTTATCTCATCTGACCGCTACATTTCTTAATTAACTGGTCGGTTCATATTATTGATCGACACGTTAGGCCTCTGATAAATGAGTGTGCAGACTTCCCAGAATATATCGGCGCATTTCTTAGAGCTTCAGAGCCATCTTCTTGCCAGTTCGCCTGGACGCTTCTGCCTGCCCAGATGTGGTACAGTCGACTGGTAACCTTTCTTTTGTTCCTCTACGTGTGGTTCGTTGGG
>NW_004797638.1:77526-79215 GCF_000002075.1 Aplysia californica | reverse complement strand
TTATCTATCTATCTATCTATCTATCTATCTATCTATCTATCTATCTATCTATCTATCTATCTATCTATCCATCTATCTGTCTGTCTGTCTGTCTGTCTGTCTGTCTGTTTGTCTGTAACCTGCTGTTCTTCTCCAACTCTCAGTTGCTAGTGTGTCTGCAAGGTACGCAAATAACATGCACAAAGTCCTTGTCAGCTTCCCTAGGTTCATTTGTATGAAAGCTTCGACAACAAATCCAAATGCTCTTCACAGACCAAGCCTACGAAACTCACGGATTGCATTAGTTACCTAGACATGAAGGATAAACACCTCATCCTTGGACTAACTAGCCCCCATCGAGAGTTCAAGTCCCACTTCCCAATCTGAGCTTGAAGTATTGGTTCCCAATATGTCAACTGGAACTCATGTGTTGTTCGTGTAGAAATAATGGTAGTTTCCCACAATCTTTTTGATGTGTTATGAGATTAAGATGCACGTCCTACATGATAATCTGTAATGTTTCAGCTGCATTTATCTGTTTATGACCTTTAATGGAGACTGGACCTAGTAGATCACGAGTTGCTATTCAGATCGTAGAACAGAAAGCAAGATGTCAAGCACAAATACAAGACGGATAGAGAGTCATTTTGTTCTATCTGTCTCGCCCATGGATTTCATCTATGCTGCGTAAACCTACACTGATGAAATCGTTTTTATTCTGCCTTGAATGTTCCCGGATGGAGGAACAATTCCCAGCAATCTATCGTTAAGTACTGTCATTATGTCCTTACCTGACCAGAGCTTACAGTAGTTCAGATGTAGTTAATCAGATTCTGCACGACGTACATTAAGTGATTGTTCCGAATCTCCCAGGAGTCACCGAAGGACAAAGACTCGCTCAGAAAATATCCACGTTTCCTAATTACCTGGCAGGGAAGCCTTGTGTCGAGCAGTTGAATGTTCAGACCTGCAAGATCCACTTATGTTAGAATCTCTGTTAAGTCCAAATGAGCGGAAGGTCAGTCAGATCCACAGAAATTGGACAAGAGACGAAAGGTGTCTCCGGACGGTGCCTCATTTAGACGATTGAGGATTTGTCCTGTCAAAGAAATGAAAAACCTTCGCAAACTCTGATATATTTTTTCAGACGACGGAGCTCTGGGAAAGTAAAAAAAAAAAAAAAAGCCAAGGACGATGTAGTGTATTGGATTTCGTTGGTTTCTTAGAATGAATGTACATTAATCCACCAATAAAAACGTCAGGGGGAGGGGGTCTCGTGGTCTAGAGGTATGGAGTTCGCCTCTCATTCAATAAGTCCCGGGTTCAGAACCTGACAGCGTCGGAAAGCCTTCTGGAAAAAGGGTGAACAAATCTTGGAGGTCCCGTGTGCAAATCCTAAAATCGATAAGAGTAGGCTTCGGCCGCCACTTGGGCAAAATTCAAAATTAATTCATACCAAACTGAAAATGCTTAATATATCCCGCGCGCTCATACGTGACCCCAAGCAGTTACGAACGCCGTAAAACATTTACAAAACTCTTGTCTTGTGCGTTCATAAAAAACCCCACAAAACACAATGTTGTCTTAGTGAGGCTAATGGATATTTTTTAGACCCACAACCTTTAGGCAATTAACAGTTCGGATTCTCAAAAACTAAATTGTAAAAACTTTCTTTCGAAAAGCTTTCTTTCAACAATAAATGTCTCCCCC
>NW_004797638.1:74511-77426 GCF_000002075.1 Aplysia californica | reverse complement strand
GGGGGGCGCGCATGGTGTTTACATAATGAGACACTACTTTGGTATATTATGATACGTTATTTTGTCATCATATTTGACCTCTTTGAACACGTGTAAACGAGATAACAACCAAATTTAATTTTTTGTTTTGTTTTAAATGCGTGCAAGAGATGGGTGATGCGACACTGATAAGAATAATGGACAAACATGAAGTGGACTAGGTGGGTGTACAGAGCACTTCGATGACTTTTGACACGCAATTTTAATTGTTGACTCTTCTTCAAGTAATAAGGACAATGACGGCCTTATCAAGTCTCATTGGTCCCAGCTTTTTATCGCAAGCGGACATCCCACCCGTCATAACTAAGGGCACGGTAGGCCTAGTTTGAGTTCTTGAAGCGGGAGCCCAGAAGTATCTATAGAAGAACAATCTGCAGCTGGGGACCCAACGAAGCCACTTAAGGAAGAGGCTACGTAGTATAGATGAAGCAATGTGTTGGCAGTTCTAAAGCTCAGTACACGGCACTCTGCCTTACAAGATCAGGTCTGTCTTCATACATTAACTGAGGAAAAAGGCCTTTTATACCCCCAAAGAAACATCGTATTTGTTGGAATTGGACTGGATAAAGATGTCAAGGTAGGAAAAACGTTCATAAACTAATGAATGAAAGAATGATAGCACAATTTCTGGAGAAAAAAAAATTGTTCCTGTATAAAGTATACTAAGGTATACTCAGTAATTAGATATATTGGGAAAGCAGTGCATAATTGTGTTCGCGCATGTGTGTGTGTGTGTGTGTGTGTGTGTGTGTGTGTGTGTGTGTGTGTGTGTGTGTGTGTGTGTGTGTGTGTGTGTGTGTGTGAGTCTGTGTGTGTGTATGTATTAAGGCCAATATTATAAGTTTGCTCGTGCGTTAGTAAATCATGTATTCTCGGGTCTTTTTTATATTATTAAATACTTTTGTTGCTGCTAGTGAGGGAGTATAGCGTTATGAGAAACATTATTTACTATTTCTTATTGTTCCTACTGTCGTCCTGATATGGTATGGTAATTGCAGTCGTTTAGTTGCATAGCGTTTCTGTTATAGTAGAAAGACAACGGAAAAAAGACGAAATCACTGATAGATCTTACAATTTGTCATTCCCCGACTGATATTTTATATCTCTTTAATTTTTGGCAATCGATTAACCCGAATAATGGAAGTGTCAAACACATTTGGCAATCCCAACAGGTTTGTTATCCGTGCCTGAGCGTAATACTCGATCATACAACACTAGTAAAGTTCGGTTTAAAGTGTTCATAAGAGAATAATTTTCCCTTCTTTCTGTCCCCAGTCTCAGTGCTGTGATTTCTGCTTTCTCGGCCATTGGGCTTTCGTGGGGCGTCAGAGATGATGATATAATCGACAGGCTGAACCATTGGGTCATGTACGGAATGCTACTCGGTAAGCAAAGACCACATTATGTTATGTAAAAGTCATTGCTCTCTGTGATTTTACAGTAGGGGAGCAAGAGTGAGACTCCCACCAGTTAGTCCACACGCGAACTCGCAGATGAGATGGAAAGACAGACAGACAGTGTGTGAGTGTGTGTGTGTGTGTGTGTGTGTGTGTGTGTGTGTGTGTGTGTGTGTGTGTTAGGGGGCGGGGGTTTCTAGAGAAATCTCATAGGAAACCAAGACAATTAACTAACAACAGAATACAAATAACTTCAAACAGCCTGGCTTGTGCTTTTCTAAGGACTCGGGTTTTCTCAAGAGGAAAAGAAGACTGTAGTTAGGACGATTCATCAAGTGCAACCAGTATGGTTTTAAGGGGGTTTTTTCTTATGTTTTTTACAGCATTACTTGCTCATGCGATCGATACTGAGAATTGTTGAAGGCCTTTCATGTATATATTCTTGCAGTGCTATGGCTCCGTTAGACGGGCAGTATTTGTCTTTTGTCAACAACTGCAGAGTATTACTGGGTATTCTACCCTCATTACACTCTCTACACTTCTTTACACCGTAGGGCTTTTGAGTATAGCTAGCAGGGCCTTTGATGATGGTGTTCCATATATTGGACATCCACGGTTTGGATGCAGACTGTAAATTTCTCGATCTGGCAGCTTGAAAGCCTAAGTGCCAATAGCCGTGGTCCAGACCAGTCTGGGGGGACTATAAGCTTTACTCTTTCTTCAAAAGCCGTTGGCACTAATCAGTGTGATTGGTTGAAGTAGTCTTATTTTCTTCACGTAACGCCTGCAGACGTGCTGTTTTAATAAGGCCAAGAGGCCTTTATTTCCACTTAAATAATTTGGTGTGCATTTCGTCACTCATTATACACAGAATTCCTTTCATCCAAGACGTTAATTTTGCTCCCTCGGCGTCTGTCCTGGAGATTTTATGCATTTACTTTTAGCTTGTATATGACTGTAATGACTGAATCGTTGGAACTACACGTTGCCCTAGTTCGCGTTTCATCTTGAAACTTTCTAAATTCTGTCTTTTCTCCTGGACGGCGGAATTACATGTAAACCGTTGTTGCACGACTTTGCCTCTCCCATTAAGTTTATCGATTGAATAAATTTGATTTAGCTTGAAATTTGCTTCACTGCACTCTCGGTCTCTTCGCGTGAATTGCGTTATTATTAATAGGCAACTATCTGATGCCTCAAAGCCGGGGAACACACGTTTCGCGCCCGTGAAGAAAAATCATCACGCAAAGCACGGTTTCTATTCTCTGCAACTCATTGAAGGCCAGTTTAGGGTAAAGATCTGTGACTGGAAGGATTTACGAGGGAGAGGGTGATCAACTTTTGACTACTTTTTTCCATCACGCTTAGCTGTTCTGGCAAAGAGCGGATAACGAGCTGGCGTTATAATAAGGAGTTTTAGGTGTACTAAGGACTCTTGTTTTGCTTTGTTTTGGTAAGTGTTTTACGGATGTATATATA
>NW_004797638.1:72340-74411 GCF_000002075.1 Aplysia californica | reverse complement strand
CAACAACAACAACAACAACGTTGAAGACGATGGCGACTACGACGACAACAACACAATAGCAAAAAACCCCACAAAAAAACAAACAACCCAACCCCAAACAAACCAACCACAACAAAAGAAGACGATGACAACAACAACAACAACAACAACAACAACAACAACAATAACAACAACAACAACAACAACAACAACAAAATACTAAGGTAGAATCCATTTCAGCCCTCGCTGTGGGTTCCGGAGCGAAACAGTACGTTGGAGATCCGATCATCTGCTGGGTCCCAACTGAGTTCAAGGACAAACGCTACAAACGTTATATCAACAACCACTGCTGGGTCAACTCACTGTACAACGTGCCTTTCGATGATCCAATACCTCTTGAAGAGAATAGGTGAGCTGCAAGTATACTAAACTTGCTTGTGATTGTAATAATAATAATAATAATAATAATAATAATAATAATAATAATAAGAAGAAGAAGAAGAAGAAGAAGAAGAAGAAGAAGAAGAAGAAGAAGAAGAAGAAGAAAAAGAAGAAGAAGAAGAAGAAGAAGAAGTCAACAACAACAAAAAACAACAACAACAACAACAACGACAACAACAACAACAACAACAGCAACAACAGCAACAACAAAAAACAACATCAACAACAACAACAACAACAACAACAACAACAACAACAACAACAAGGGGGCTCTCGTGGCCTAGAGGTTAAGGTGTTGGCCTCTCATTCAAAGGTCCCGGGTTCGAATCCGGGTAGCGACCAAAAAATTTTCTTCTCTAAAATTGTCTCCTTTCACATCCTTTCCTGATCTCTAACAATGTTCTGTTGTCTGCTTTCATTTCCACTTTCTGCCCCACCCCCTCACCTCCTTTGCCCCCTCCTTTGGGCTCCTGACTCTTTCTGCAGCATTTCTACTGCTACTCCTTAGCTCCCCCTAACTGCTGTCTTTCTGCCACACCCCTGATCTTCTGGTAGGAAAGATCTACACCTAGCCTTCTCGGAAAAGGGCGAAAAATATCGGAGGGCCCGTGTGCAAGTTGCGCACGTTAAAGATCCCTTGGTGGTCTAAAATCGATAAGAGTAGGCTTCGGCCGCCACCCGGGCAAAATTCAAAATTTCCTACCAACGAAAAAGTATTAGGTGTGTCCCGCGCGCTCATATGACCTTATGCAGTTGCGAGCGCCGTAAAACCCTATACTAAACAAACAAACAACAACAACAATAACAACAATAACAACAACAACAGCAAAAACATAACTAATTGTGGGGGGAGTTATAAGTGGTAGAAAAAAAGGATAGAAAGGTTAGAACAAGAAAACGTTCAATAAATTTAATGATGAAAAAGGTTAAAGAAGATGAAGAACGATTTTTCTTTTCTTTTTTTTCTTAATGCGCCTGAAGAAAGAATGCCACAAGAGGGTCTGTTCCGCAATATTTATCGACAGGCCAGACAATGACGTCAGCTATTATCGATGGGTAACAGTCATCTTCCTCGTCCAGGCCTTCATGTTCAAGGTTCCTCACTTCATCTGGAGAGACTTGAAAGCGTATTCAGGGGTCAATTTGACAAAGATTGTAGGTAGGTACAACATATCATCGATACAATAGGTTTGTCTTTAATATATTCACGCGTTTGCGTCTCATAGACTACAAAGCTCTGCCCCCCCCCCCCCCCTTAAAATATTGGCTCCCAAAGGACTGAATGGTGAACCGTTTGTTTTAAAATGATAGTCATTGTGAAGTCATGCGACCTTGTTTAGAGATGCACGATTAGAATTTAATAGGCACATCACTTTCATTCAGTGTTTTACTTTTGTAAACAATTACCAAACCTGAGTAAAGAATTCGTTGTGGTGATGTTTGTTTTAATTGTCGTAAAACTCGACTCTGTGATTATGTATTTTTTGTCCATTTAGGCCTACATGTGTGCCAATGTACCTATGTCCGTATATGTTTGCATCAATGCATGTGCATATCATTTAAACGAATGTGCCTCTGTTCTCTCCATAGTCCCCATAATAAGACACGAAATGTAATGTACATGAAGTTTACCCCTACTGTCACCCCCCCC
>NW_004797638.1:51222-70706 GCF_000002075.1 Aplysia californica | reverse complement strand
TTATATATTATATATATAATTATAGATCTATAAGTATATATAATGTATGAATACGTGTAATAAGCATAATTATGTATATGTATATGTACATTATGTATGTTGTATGTGTGTATATATGTATATGCATTTTGATTTGGGCTGGGGTATTTTTTTGCTCAGGGAAGCACCAGATCTGTCTGACGCATCACCGTTCAGACGGCGAGTCCGGTCAATGAAGTCAGCGGGCGGCAAGCGGTCAGGCCGTTTCCTGGTTCGGTTGTACTTGTGCATAAAGTTCCTCTACATCATCAACGTGATCGGTCAGTTCTTCATCATTTCTTCCTTCCTCAAGCTCAACTATTGGACGTTCGGTTTCGATGCCATATCCTCGTACTTTCTCGACGGCGAGTGGGAGGATTGGTCCAGCTTCCCTCGGGTGGTGCTGTGTGACTTTAAGATCAGGCAGCTTCAGAATGTCTACACCTACACAGTGCAGTGCGTCTTATCCGTCAATCTATTCTTAGAGAAGATGTTTTTGCTGCTCTGGTTCTGCTTTTATCTCCTACTAGCTGCAAATATACTCAGCATGGCTAAATGGATTGTGCAGTTGCTGCTGTGGTCGAAAACAAAAGATTTTTTGTTGAGATTTACCGGAGTTATCGCCCCTGGTCGCCAGCCTACCCCAGGAGAGATAAAATCATTTCGTCAATTTGCGTACAGCTATCTCGGGCCAGATGGGGTGTTTTTGCTTAGAATGATCTCAATAAATACTCCCCATCTCCTCACACTAGACTTGATCAAACAAATATGGACAGTGTATATAAAGAAAAGACCATTTGAACAATCATTGTCAAGATCCGGGTCAACAACGCCCATTGCAAATTCAAACAACGTTTAAAGCAGTTGCATTCATGTTAGACGACGTTCAGAGTCGTTCCCTGCAACCTCGCCTCATTCCCTAGCAAGAATTTGCACCGTTGATTCCTTTCAAGCGTAGACCTTTACAATTCCTGCTGCTTTTTAAATTTGAAAAAAAGAGGCAGTCAGAAAACATAATTTTTACCCATTCGTTTTGAAAGGCCTAGAGGCTATTTTTTCATCACTTAAGACCAAAATGCCGCTTCTGCATTTTTTTCAAGCTTGTGTAAAGGTAAGGATATTAATAATGTAGCCGTACATATCGGCTGTTTCCTTTCAAGAAATTCAAAATGAAAGGAACAACCAGCATTACCCCATCTGCATGTATTTATATTGTCCCATTTTCTGTCTTTATCTGATATTCTACATTTGTTCCATTATATCTGATTTTCTGTCTCTTAACGTGTCTTTTCTTTCATACTGTATGTGTCAGTATATACTTATGAGAAAAAGGAAGCAAAAAGAATGGTTTTCAGCAAATTGGCCGGAAATCAAGATCCTTTGAAAGTTGAAACATTATTCCAATGTGCCTTACTTTGTTTAGTTACGTGTTGCCTACTATGTCGTTTAAACCGCCGCACTACTTACTCACACCTGTGAAGCAATATTTGTCTAAACAGCTTGAGTTTTTGTCTGCATCCTAGTTAAGGATCGAACAGGCTCTACTTTACAAATAAATATGTTTCCAGGTTTTAACATTTTGGGAAACGGAGCTGTTGGAAGCATTGTCCGTTAGCTCAAACCGAACATCTTGCCCTGAACTTAAATCACAATTGTGTGTCGAATGGGGCGTTTAAACTCGGTTTCTGTTGGTCTTACTACTGGTTTCTCTCCAGTTATTCACCGAACTTGATCTTTGTACTTCGCCAGTTCAACAATTATTTCTAACTTTGTTAATACATTCCAGCAACATTCAGAGTGATCTTAAAACACTTTAGGAGTTCAAACTGAACGTCAAATTTAGTAAAATTCAATCTGTCTGAAAGGATTTTGAAACTTTGTTCATGTTTTAGGTGTACAGAAGCAGTTTTATTTGAATCTTTTCCGAGCTATTACTCAGTCTGTTTAGTAACCAAACTGCTCATATTTTCACATGCACCCACTGATAATAATATCTGTGATCTAAACTAAACCAATGCTTGCGGACCTTTTTGGCTGTGCAGTGTGGATGACCCAATTAGTGAAAGTTGTTATTTAAAGCCGCGCTTGGATAAAATGTAGAAGGAGCGGTACAAAAGTTCTAGCCTACTTAATGTTGGCAAAAGTAGGCGTCGGTCATAAACACCGGTTTATACATACATGCTGTTCCTTCCATGTCTGTTCTTCTTTGTACTGTGATACTTAAAAGAAAACAAGTTGCATGAAAATGTTGTTACTATTTATTTGCTCAGCTCGAAAATCTCTGTAGACTTTTTTTTTCATCTGTCTGCCGTTTTTATGTGTTTCTTTAAATTTCCGTCTGTGCTTTTTGCAAACAAGCTGGCTCTAATACTGGCAAAAGCAGCTGCGTAATTGCTTGACATGTTCAGGTATATCAAAAAGTTGACAGAGGAATTTATAGCGTAAAGGAAATCACAAATGAACTGTAAAAGTGCGTACAATTTGTTCAAAAACACAAAATTTTGAACGAAGTAAGAATAAGTATCGATGACTCCGGAAGGAAGGAAAACTACGAAACAGATACTGCAAATAATGAGAAGCATCTTGACCACTTTGACGTCATAGCCTAAATCCTTTGTCGTGAGCTTTTGCCTAGACTTTTGACTTTGTACTAGTTTGATCGAAATGGCTGTTCCACTAATTAGGACAATAATCATGTTTAACGTGCAATTCAAATTGTTAATAAGGATCAATCCAACGAAATTAAGGAGGTCGTAGTTGTCCTTATAGAAATTAGTAAGCGCCAAAGTAGCAACAGTGGCGTTGTACCTCGGATCGAACGTCCAATCGAAAGTGAACAGATAAAAGAAAGGTCCTGTTGTGACAACTTGGTATAGGTATATAGCGACCACAAGGACCTTGGTCCGAGCCGGTGTGAAGATTCGGCCGACTTTGAAGGGGAAGAACACGGCCACGGCTCTCTCTACAGCCACCACGCCCACCAGGTTTAGGCTGGTGGCCAGCATCATACGGTTTGCCGCCAACACCATCATGGACATTGTCTCTACAGTCACGCCCATTGCCGGGCTGATGTGGGACACTGGGCACGGCAGTCTTCTGTTGGAAGAAGAAAAAAACAAGCAGCTGATAAAAAAAAAAAATCAAAACAACTTAAAACAACAATAACAACAACAACCACAAACAAACAAACACACACACACACACACACACACACACACACACACACACACACACACACAAATATCCCCCCTCCCCGCACGCCCACACACACATACCAAATTAAAAAACAGAAAAGCAACTAGCCCACAACGTGTTTTTTCATATTGCTACCTGACTGCTGTCTGAGGAGAAACATACCTGTACAAGAAATGACAAACACCCGTACACACTTACACAAACATCTGCACAGAACGCACACACACACTCACTCGTAGAACACACACACACACACACACACACACACACACACACACACACACACACACACACACACACACACACACACACACACACTCACTCACACACACACCAGGTTAAGAACCACTGCTCTAGACATTCAAAACTCTCCACCTTCTTAAAAGTAGACATACATTTTCTAAATGATATTTTGCTGCCTCATTATTACGAAGTTCTTCTTGCTCAGTACCCGGTTTTGAAAAATTTGATTTCTAAAAAATACATTCGAGTTCTCAATATTTCAAACTTTTTCGAATGCAATTCTTTGAATATCTTGATAACGACTCAAAACAATCGTACGATTTTAATAAAGCAGATAGAGCATAATTTTATTATTTCGGCCAAAAATGTTAAATAGAACTTTGTAATCCGGGGTATCGATTTCACTTGGACATTCCTTTTAATCTTAATGGTGTTAATGCATGGTGTGATAGGGAATCATGAAGGTTAGGACAAGCTGGACATTGCTTTCGTTTACGCAAAGAAAACCACACCGATCCGAAAATGGGCATTCAGTGGAAAGGAATAATACAGACGATCAAGAAAAATGGCAGAGGGCGAGTAAAATTAATAGGTAGGATCTACCAGTGGCCCCCTCTAGCTCTAGCCATGCAATAAATGGTTCGTTATCTTTAAGTGAAAGGAAAAAATCCTCGCGTGCACAATTTTATTTGAAATGCAAAGGAAAAACACCGACAACAGTGCAAGATAAGAAGAATGTAATGAGACTTCGGGACATTTGACTAGTGTCTGTGGTATAGCGGTTATACAACCTGTTCTTATAGGGTTAGGCGCTTCGACGTCCTACGCAGAAGAGCTGTGTTGAATTCCTGTGTGGGGGAGAAAGTTTATCAAAACATCTACCTCGATCTTTCTACTGGGACGATGCGTCCCTCTCAGCCCGGATTGGCCCTGATGGGTAGGGTTGAAGCCCGCCTCCTAAAAATCTAAATTGTGTCGATGGCGAGAGTAAAAACACCTACGTGAAAAAAAGGAAACAAGTGTACGGTAAACGACATAAACACCCCGCCTCCTGAAGATCTAAATTGTGTCGATTTGGGGAGGGGGGGGGGGGGGTAAAAGCACTTACGCTAAAAAAGGAGCCATGTATACGGTAGACGAGATAAACACCAACTCTCACCTGACGAATAAAGTTAGTGAGAATAGCATGTCACTGGCAGACAAAGACAGCAGCAGAACATTCATGCTGTCATCCTTCACGCCTTGGTGGTAAAAGACGATGATGTTGACGATGTTTCCGAAAACGCCGAAAGCTGACAGAGCTATAACAGCAAAGCAGTTAATTGCTGTGTCAACGAGGTGGTAGACAAACGGGTCTACGTAGGTCGTGAGGCTTGCCTCTGTGATTCGAGGCCCTTGGGAGAATGGGGCATCAGAAACGTTCAGTCCAGAAACGGTTGAGTTGCCAAGGGTTCGCTGCATGGTAATATACAGCGTGTTCCGCGAATTATTATCAGTCGTAGTTGTTCTTGTTGCTAGTAATCACACATGTGGTCACAGAGTTTTCACCTTTCAAAGTTAAGGTACAAAGAATTTTTCATGTCTTCTATTTGTAAATGAATTCTTTATCCACAAGTCAGTGGGCTGAAAATAACAGAAACAAAGTGTTATAAAAATTAATTATATTGATGAAATATGATACTGAAGACACATTGTACACTGGCGCACATGCACACACACGTACACACATATGTATACTCTGAATGCGTAATTTTGACCTCATGAACCGACCTGCAAGACGTGATGTATTCTAACCCACATTAACTCGTTGCGGACTCGCACTCTGCTTATTCGACAACGCTGGGAGAAGAGCTGTTTTTGGGTTACCTTTTTAAAAAGCAGGACCTCGCCTTATTCGTATTCATTTTCCCTTCTGCTTCCTTTATCTGAAGAAATGTTTAAAAAGCATACATTCGATAAAATAAAAGCAAATTTGTGTTTCTCGTTTGTACGTGGTGGTTTGAAATGTGCTACAACATTGTCTTTGGTGACGTCTATGCTAAAAGGAGCGAAACAGTGGTAAATACCATCGTTTCATTCATAATTGGAACAAGGAGATTTTCACGACGTTGGGTGGCACGTTACAGTTCTTGAAAGACGAGGCCAAACTACTAGATCATAAATTAGCATAAACTAAATATGTATGGAAGTAGACAGACAGGAAGACACCCCACACACATGACACGACACACACACACACACACACACACACACACACACACACACACACACACGACACACACACACACACACACACACACACACACACACACACTTTTCTCTCTCTCTCTCTCTCTCTCTCTCTCTCTCTCTCACACACACACACACACACACATACACACACACACGCACACACACGCACGCTCGCACATACACACACATACACACATGCACACACATCCACACACACACACACACACACACACACACACACACACACACACACACACACACACACACACATCCACACACATCCACACACACACACACACACACACACACACACACACACACACACACACACACACACACATATACGCACACACACACATGCAAATAGACTTCAGAATGTCCGCTCATTAGTGAAGACCCTTCACTAAGGGATATGCAATCAACTCACAGACACGTAAACGGCAGTATTTCTATATTCCCATCCGTGCGCCCTGGGGTCACTTTGTACCCCCGGGGTTGTTTTATTCACATGTTAGAATACTTCTAGTTCGAAGATCTCTTTGAAACTTTCAGCATTTTTCAAAAAATCATTTCGACAGACTGCTATGCAAAGCGTATGGATCGGATTAACGAGTAAATTTCCTCTTTGGAAAGTTGTGGCACAGAGTTTCCCACGCTGTATGGATACGATATTAAAACACGACGTACGGATAGGGTTTAAATAATCACGCCTAAAATAAAGGCGCAAAACGCTTTGATTTGGGTTGTTTGAGGCAAAATGTCACTTAGATATTTTGAAAAACATGTAGTGACTGTATGGAAATAGGCTATTAAACCCCCCCCCCCCCCCCCAAAAAAAAAAAAAAAAAAAACCAACAACGACAAACCAAACAACTATTAAAAGGTGTACATTTTCGAAGAGCTCAGGGAAAGTACCAAATCGAACAAGTAAATCTAGTAAATGTCTCCTCACTTTTGTCCCTTGTGCCTCTATGCGGAATGCTCCCCAGTTCCCATTTGTAGAAACCCGAATGAAAAGAAGCCCGACACTCAATAATATTAGTCTATTGTCAATAATCGTACACCACCATCATGGTTCACACTTTTAAAAGAAGTTCTCCTCAATCCACTGTCATTATAAGTGTCGCCACTGGCGCCTAATAAGAAATTGAGCCCCCCCCCCCCCCCCCCCCCCCCCAAAAAAAAAAAATTTCGGGGTTTGGTAAACATGATTATCGTGGTGAAATCGACGCTCCGACTTATTTTTTTGCGTGCAAATAGCATTTCTTTCAATTATACTACTTCTCCTCATCCGGATAATAATATCATGATGAGCCTAAAACATGCTATTCGACCCAAATGAGTTAATGTGCTATGTTATTTGAAGACTAGCGTCTACTGTTCAATTTCCCCGTTACTCACAGAAGAAGATTACTTAAGTGCTGTATCTAATTAAACCACTTTTTTTCTTGAAAAGTGTACTATTGACATAAATCTGGTTTAATGATCTCGGCTACGTTATTATTCCTGAAGATTGCCCATATTCAGTCAGAAGTCGGTAGATAGTGCAAATCGTGTTGTGTTTAAAGTGATCCCAGATGCTAAAAATATTGAATCTAAGAACAAGGAAGTAGGCTGCTCCATAAACGAGTGAGGGAGATTTCACTGGATATTTAAATCGGTACTGAGTTACACAAAAAAAGGTTGATATCAAACTAATCATCAAGGCTTCAGTGAGGGTAATTTTTACGTAGAATAGGAATCATTTTTAATGTCGTGATTTGAACCTAACAGAATTGGGATTTATTCTTAAGGCAAAAACAATAAAACAGTAAGTTGGGAAATATAGATGGCATGGTAACGTGGCTTCACTTCACAGTTAATTCAGACTTTTTGTTTGCTCTCTCCATTCTCCCCCCCCCCCTTCCAGCCCCTTAAAAAAAATTGTTTGTTGAGGTACTCCTGCCCCACTCTTTTTCTTTAGTCCAGCTCTCTTTGTGCAACATTTAGAGTGGTCTTAAATCTTCCTATCATATTATTATCCTGGTTCTGAATTCTATCACAGTGCTTATTATGAAAGATAAAATGCGGTTTAGTAGCAGGATGTTTTAGTTTCTTTCTTTTCTTTCTTTCTGATTCGATTTTATTTGCTCCAGGCTTCCTCGTCAATGCACCGTTCCCATCTTGTTCATGTCCCTGGCGAGATTTTCGCTAACGCAGTGTACCTTGATTTTATTGATACTTGTCATGCGTTTTACAGTTTGAATATTCTCGAACATTAAACTGTTTGTAAGTCCCATTCGGCTTTTCACATCCTGAAATCGTTATTAGAGGTCAAGGGAGAATTGAACAACACAACAACAATTATAGAAGCAGCAGCAGCAGCTACAACAACAACAACAACAACAACAACAACAACAACAACAACAACAACAACAACAACAACAACAACAACGTACGTATAATATAATATCGCGAGAAGGTATTATCTTCAACTACCAGCACCGAAAGCGTTCTCTAGTCAATTTGATAAAATTCTAAAATTGTGCATTTGAAAGAAGATTTAACCAATGCCAGTCCTTTTGCTCTTCCCCTAGTAATCGTCTGCCACAATCCTGCGCTAAATTTTAAATAAATATTATGGTCTTATTGGAAACTGCTACCAATTCCTGAAAAATGTAAAACAAAACTCTAAAACTATGCTTTTTTTTAAACCGTCATTATTTATTGTGTTGCCCCACATAAAAAAGAGTTGGATTGGGGAGGGGGGGGGGGTGCCAAATCACATTGATTGAGACACTTCAAACTAAAGTAACCACCACAACCCCCCCCCCCTCCCCTCCAAAAACCCCCTATTTTTTCCCCCTCAAAACCCTTGCTCCGCTAAACGTGTTTCAAGCTCAACCCCAAAACAGCAAGTGAAAAATAAAATCGCCTTCTGCTCCTTACAACACAATTTTGGTTTCGAGCTGGTGATGGAACCTAAGCTTTTTTCTCTTAAATTTCTTTTACGACAGTTAATTTTGCCTGTGAGTGTCTGTCCTGAATATGTTGGAAGTTAAATTAAAAAGAAATAAAGACGCGCAGGACTACTGTCTGGTGGTGCAGACAGGTACACCGGGGTGTCGTCTACGAACAGGTGTGATAGAAATTATCGTGACTCCTTATCATGTAACTGAGTGGTGTTGTGTACAATGTGTGTAATAGTGGTCCTGACACTGAGCTCTGGGGTACCCTGACATTCAAACCTGTATAAAGTTCCTGTTTTTCTGTTCACAAGACGAGACTGGGCTGTTATTTTTCTTTTTTGGTTTTGTTGTTGTTGTTGTTGTTGTTGTTGTTGTTGTTGTTGTTGTTGTCGTTGTTGTTGTAGTTGTTGTTGTAAGTGTTTTACGGAGCTCGCAACTGCATAAGGTCATGTGAGCGCGAGGAACACATTAAACATTTTCAGTTGATAGGAAATTTTGAATTTTGAGCGAGTGGTGGCCGAAGCTTACTCTTCTTATAGATCTTGGACCACAAAGGGATCTTTTACGTGCGCAACTTAAATTGCACACAGGACCTCTGAGATTTTTTGCCCTTATCCGAGAGGGTTAGGTGTAGATCTTACCTACCATAAGATCAGGGGTGTGGCTAAAAGAAAGCAGTAAGAAGGAGCCAAGGAGTAGCAGTAGAAAGGCTTTAGAAAGAGTCAGGAGACGAAAGCAGACGATAGAACATAGTTAGAGAGAAGGAAAAGAAGTGAAAGGAGAAAATTGTAGAGATGAAAATGTTCCGTCGCTATCCAGATTCGAAACAGGGACCTGTTGAACGAGATTGCCTTACCCCAAGACTACGAGAGCTCCTTGACCAGACTGTGAACGCCCAAACATGTCTCCAACCACTCAAGAACTGAACCAAACATTTCAAAAGTCTTTTCCAGCCCTTCTGATAGAATGGAGTGATCAATGGTGTCAAATGCTGTTGAAAGTGCCCGTTGATGAACTTTGACTGGTGATGATCTGAAACGTCCCATGCAAACATTAAAGAAAAGCAGAAAAAATGTAGGTCACAATTGTGCCTGAAGTTGAAGCCTTGCGACCAATGAGAATGCAACACTCGCTGTCACCCGCAAGGACTTCGCTCAAAGAGTGCAACTTCCCTCGACTCTTCCAATTAGAGGGCCACACTGTACTCTTCAGAACAGTCTTGGCAGTCTGGAAAAATACACGAGTTCTGCTTACCTAAAACGGTATGCCCTCCTGAAGGTGACAAAACCATGAGTGTTCTAAAAAATAAACAGAAACGTGTTTTTTTTCAGTTGTTGGTTTTAGTTTTGGGTGTGGAGTGCTGTAACCAACCAACTCTCTTTTAACTTTAACCTTTTTTAAAGACTGAATTAAATGTACATTGTGTGTTATTTCCGCCATACGACATTGTTACTCACCTTCAGTCAAGTTACCTTTTCTGTCTACTGTTTTCTGATGGAGAGGGCAGGTGGTTACTGCGTCGGGGCCTAATAGACACATTCTTCTCATTTCAAGAAGAATTTTATCAGCTTTAAACATTCTTACATCTATGTTTGCAGCACGCCGACTCTCGACTTTTTAATTAAAGTGCTTTTAGTGCTCGTTCAAAATACATTAGAGCTATAAAAACAACAAAATGGTGTCTTTTAACCTTAAAAACCCAAACAGCTTCAAATTTTAAAGAGGCACAAACGTTTGTTTGATTTAGGACGCAAGAAGTTATTATTATAACAGTCATGTTAACAGGCTGAAAGTCGATGACAGCTGATATATATTATTTCCTGTGCCTCGCCTCCAGGCTTTCGTGTTATTCACCTCCGAGCACTGGCTGAAAGGATTCTAAGAATAATTTGTGCACGAAGATGTCTGTTGGAGTATGAGGGGTATTCTAAGAATTAAATGGTAAGCTAGAATAAGAAATGAGAAACTGTGGGAAAGGACAGGACGAAAGGATAATATAGATGTAGAAATAGAACTAAGAAAGTGGCGAGGGATGGGACACACCTTTTATTAGAAAGCCCAGCTTTCATCACAAGACAGTCACTGTAGTGGAACCCACAGGGAGCTCGAGGCAGGGGTAGGCAACGGGAAACATGGGGGAGATGCGTGGAAAGCAAGTGGAAAGGGACATGAAAGTTGAAAGAGATGAACTCGCTTGGATTGGAACGAGCTTGGAAGGATGGCCCAGGACAGAGATAAATGGAAGGAGCTTGTATGTGGCTTATACCCTGCCAATGGTGAAAGACATTGATGATGATGATGATGATGATGATGATGATGATGATGATGATGATGATGATGATGATGATGATGATGATGATGATGATGATGGTGATGATGAATATGTCTGTTTACATATTTTTTCATCATAGATGCTGATACTTCTTTTTACATCCTCACTACTCTGATCTTCCCTTTGTACGAATATTCACACGCACAAACGAACACATACACGCACACGCATACACACACATGCACACACACACACACACACACACACACACACACACACACACACACACACACACACACACACACACACACACACACACACAAATGCACTTACTCAACCCATCTCGTCTCTCTGTCTATCTCTCTCACACACATACACACACATACACATACAAACATACAGATACACACTCAAACACACACACAAACGCACACACACACACACACACACACACACACACACACATACACACACATATTCGATCTCTTTTTCTCCTTACTACTTTCTTCTGGGGGGGGGGGGGGGGGGGGCTCAGGTTAAGTGTTTGCCTCTCATTCAGTAGGTCCCAGGTTCGAATCCGGATAGCGACGGAAAATTCTCTTCTCTAAAAATGTTTCTCCTTTCCTGCTCTCTAGCTGTCGTCTGCTTTCGCCTCCACTTTCTGCCCCCACCACCTCACCTCCTTTGCCTCCTCCCCTGGGCACCTGGCTCTTTCTGCTGCCTTTCTACTGTTACTCCTTGACTTCTCTTTCAGCCACACTCCTGATCTTATTGAAGGTAAGATCTAACACACCTAGCCTTCTCGAACAAGGTCGGAAAATCTCGGGGTCCCGTGTGCAAGTTGTACGCGTTAAAGACCCTTTGGTGGTCCAAAATCTATTAGAGTAGGTTTCGGCGCCACCTGGGTAAAATTCAAAATTTTCCTACCATGTGAAAATGTCCGGCGCTCATAAATTATATGGCTGTATGCAGTTACGAGCACCGTAAAACACTTACAAATTTTTTATTTTTTTAAAATAGGTTGATAAAAAAGTGATCGACTGGTGCAAATCTTTCTCAGACTAGTCGAGAACCGTTTGTTGATAAAAATAGATAGAAAATGTTTTTATCGTACAAACTTATGTAGATGAAGATTGATTGTAGTGAAGGTGGCGGTGTTGGTGTTGATGTTGATTGCGGTAACCATCATCATCATCATCATCATCATCATCATCATCATCATCATCATCATCATCATCATCATCATCACCATCATCATCATTGTATACAGCAGATAGAGAGACGATTAAGACTTGGAAGTATTTCCAAAATATTTAATGACATCATCGTGTTAATCTAATTGTCCTTTTTAAGCTCTAGGGAAAGTTTTACGGCAGTTGCAGCATAAATAGCTTTTATAAGCGCCAAAGATTAGAGGTGTTTCCAGAGAGTTACACAAACGTAAAAGGAGGAGAGATAAGGACAATAGAATGTTTGATACGAAACAAGGAGCAAATCCTACCAAAGCACCCGCCAACCACTCACTTGAAGGACTGACATGAATCAACACCATTTTGAAGAAAATTAAACCTGGCAAAGACTGTTTTCCACAAAGGCAACATTTGCCTACTTGGAGTAGACAGTTCTTTGACAAATGGGCTCTACATGACTGGGTTCGTGAAGAAAACCAGAAAATCCAATAATTTAACACACAAACTGAGCAGCAATTGGAGGACAAACCTCACCGAACGATTTCAATAAACAGTCGAACCAGTCTTAATTAACCTGTGTAGGACGGAAACCTGTCGTAACGGGATCTCCCCGCTCCCACTTTGATAAATAATACCTCTATAATTACGTTTGTACAACGGAAACCTGTCAAACGCGGAAACGAAAAGAGAAATTCCTTCCCTTCCGATGGTTTTTACCTTTCAAAGACGGAAAAGGTGGTGCCCACTCAGCCCTGATCTTAAACAAAACTTTGAAGTTTCGTTCCATCGACACTAAGCTTTACACTGTACCGCCAGACGAGGAAGGGAAGTGGGGGTGCAATTAGGAGGTAGATGTTACCAGATCCATGTGAGCCTAGGCTTACACAGAAAGTCTAGATATGAGCCCTTAAAGGAGCAGATGGTCAGGGTGGTATGGATACGAAATCATCTCAGCAGTGCCTGTGAAAAGGTTCGAGTGGCACTCTAACACCGAAACTTCCACGGTGTGAAATTAGTTTGACCAATATAATGCCTACCGTCCTGATCGCACGGCCAGCCGAAAAAAAATAGTTCTTCGAATTGTTGGTATACCTAGTGCCGATACTAACGTGATAATAAGCACGACTCGCCCAGTATCCATTGGCACGATTGGTGCTGTTTGGTAAGCGGGGCTAGCCAGATTGAGGGCAAAAAGAGAAGGCGTTGGCACCAACCGATCGCCCGACTCGCGGCCTCAAAAACAAACGTGTTTGTTGTCAGGCCTCGAGCAGGGTGATCGGTTTGTATTATCAGAAAACCGATCCCCCAATGGGAACTGGGCAGTACGTGCAAGTGCTTATATTGATGGGTGGGGCTAAGGGCGGAAGTAAAGGAGATGTTGAAACGTTTCTGTTTTTAATTGGTTTAAAAGTGGTCCTATGAAATGCAAGCACCGGTGGCAATGGATAAGTAAGACTGACGCATGTCATTATCAGAGAGAATAGCACCTGAGAAGTGTGAAGTTTTGACTGCTGCTTGCCGACCGGATGAGTGATCCTTGATCCCACCGGCTGATCCTCTTAACCCCCCCCCCCCTTTCCATCTCCCCATAAATTCCCCTAGGACAGAAAAAATCTAAGACTAAGACGAATTTTTCGCTGCCTTGCGATAGTGTCTTACACAGGTTCAGCTGATACCTTTGACAATTTCCCCTCAAACTAAGAATGACTCAGACAGAAAAAAACTCGCTTGCCTTAAATGCTTTATTAATCGGTCAAATTCTCAGCAGCTCAGAATTATAGTAAGTTAAATATTTCCTGCTCTCATAAACCAAAATCACCCTCAATTCAGTTTTAACTTGGACTTTTCAAGAAAGGCGTCCTGTAGATTTTTTAAAATCTGCGACCAATTTTGAAAAAGTCGACGCATAGTTGCTAGACATACGTAAATAAATAACAAAATTGACTGAAGCATTTATAGCATAGAGTAGATCGCAAAAGAACTGCAAAACTGTATAAAGTCTGTTCAAAAACACAAAATTGGGAACAAAGTAAGAGTAAGTGTCGATGATTCCTGAGGGCAGAAAAACAACAAAGCAAATGGCACAGACGACCATTAGCATCTTGACCACTCTAACGTCATATCCCACATCTTTTTTCGTCATCTTTCTTCGAGACTTTTGATTCTCCAGAAGTTTGATCGAAATAGCTGCACCGCTAACTAGAACGAAAATCATATTCAGCGTGCAGGTAAGATTGTTGATTAGCACCAACCCAACAAAGTTGAGAATACTGTAATTGTTCACGTAAAAGTCCGTCAGCTCTGTTTGCGCCACTGTTGCGTTCAACCTTTGGTTGAAAACCCATTTGAACTTGAAGAGGTAGAAAAAGGGACTTGTAATTAACACTTGGTAGGCATAAATACCAAGGACGACAGCTTTGACCTTGCTTGGCGTGAAAATCCGAGCCACTTTGAAAGGGGAGAGAACCGCCACAGCACGCTCTATTGCCACAACTCCGATCAGATTGATGCTCGTTGTCAGCATCAGACGATTTGACGCAAGCAGAAGCATCGACACAGATTCCATTGTGAGTCCAGCGGCCTCGTCAAAGTAAGACACGGGACAGGACAGGCGTCTGAAAAAGACATTTGAACAAGTTTTCTGAGTTGGTTGCAGATTTTCATTTTTAGGAGATCAGCGTGAAATTTTGTTTACGGTAGTTTGTTAATTTGTTGTTTTTTTTGTTTCTTTTTGTTTGAGTTTTAAAAAAACACTTTTTTTTTCATTTTACTACCACTATAGTTGCAGCTTTTGTTGCTTTTGCTATGAGGAACTGTTTATTTCAGTTCGATTATAGATATCTGTGCAATTTCTGATGCTGGTTTATTGTTGTTGCTGTTGCTGTTGTCGTTGATGTTGTTGTTGTTGTTGTTTTTGTTTTTGTTGTTGTTGTTGTTGTTGTTGTTAACAAGAAGTTTAATAATGTGCACCCCCACAAACACAGAATTAGATGACATTTTAATACCTTTTCTGTATGGTTACAGTCTCGGTAGCGATGGCAATATGCATTAAAAGTGTCAATGTATAACGATTAACACCAAGACAATCGGGACCAGTAATTTTTAGGAACCAAACTTCTAACTACATAAAATGGGAGCAGACAGTTAAAAAATATCTTCCTAAAATGAGACAGTCAACATTATCGTGAGAAGAATACATTTAATTCATAGCTGGGTCCGGGGGCTCTCGTGGCCTAGAGGTTAAGGTGTTGGCCTCTCATTCAAAGGTCCCAGGTTCGAATCCGGGAAGCGACTGAAAAATTTTCTTCTCTAAAATTGTCTCCTATCACCTCCTTTCCTGCTCTCTAGCAATTTCTGTTGTCTGCTTTCATTTCCACTTTCAGCCCCCACCCCCTCACCTCCTTTGCCCCCTCCTCTGGGCTCCTGACTCTTTCTGCAGCCTTTCTACTGCTACTCCTTGGCTCCTCCTTACTGCTGTCTTTCTGCCACACCCCTGATCTTCTGATAGGAAAGATTTACACCTAGCCTTCTCGGACAAGGGCGAAAAATCTCGGAGGGCCGAGTAACTTACTTGCAGACCCTAAACAGAAGGGTGGCAGGGAAAGATCGGGATAATGTAGCTTCTTTTTAGAGCATCTGAGCAAAAGAATTAACAGAGAACCATGAACGCCGATGTCTGTCGCAGATCTGACAGTGGATGATAGTTCTCCACAATGGGCAAACGGCGGAAATGTAAAGTAGTTTCACATACAAACACACTCATTGCTTCTTTTTTTTGTGGATACTGTAATCTATACATATTATATTTGTGAAAGTTCGTCACTTTTATAGTCTCAAACTTCCGAACCACTAAACTTTCGAATTTGACAAAATTAATGATGGTTCAGAATCATTTAAAGGGTACACGGTTTTATTGAGGAGCCTAAAGTCACAGGAGTTTAATTGTCAGTTTTTATTAGTTTCGTTTAGATATAGTCTTGGTAAAGTCCGTCTTCTAAGACGCCATTGCAAACAAGTGAGGGTTCCGTTCACTAACCGTACGCACTGTTTTTGAGAGTATAGATCTAAACCTTTAATTTTTTGCATCTCTCAAGATGTATTGCTCTATTCCAGTAGAGTGTAAATATCGTAGGCCAATGACTTTCGGCTGATGTTAATGCACCGATCATTCCTTTCATCGAAAGGGGGCCCAGCTAGTCTGACATAATAAGGCACTTTGCTGACTCGAGGTGCCTCCTTACTGTTCCTTTAGCCTCTAATATATTATTATTATTCATTCGAATTTATTAAACTGAAAAGGCGAAATAGCAAGCTGCTTGAAGAGAAACTATTGTTGTTTTCATTGTTATTATCATTTTTCACCTATTTTGCCTCCTCGTCGACGCAAGCAGACGTCTAATTTAAGCTTCCTCCTCCTCTTCTACCACCTCTTCAATTCAAACCTAAGGCGCATTTGCGTCAACAGAGGATGCCTTGCTATTACATCTTCAAGTTGCATGCACCGTTGCCCTTTATGAAAGAAGAAATCAGTTGATAGGAAAAGAGTACTGTGGTGGATACACGTCAGACAATAAAATATAGCATTGCTACCGAATAGCATGAACTGGTGGGGATGGAATAGAAAACCACCGGGAACTCTGTGTGTTTATAAGGGGCTTTTAAAAACTCCAAAAGTGTCACCTGAGGTAATAAGCAGTTTCATTTTCCAGTTACGTAAGAAATGTTTGGAGACTAGGGGGGGGGGGGTTCCTGAAAGCGTAATAGCAACAGCACCAAGTACAGCAGCAACAGCTACTATTACAACAACAGCAGCACAACGACCTAAGCAGCAACAACAACAGCAAAACAAATGATGTAAAAAGCACACCATTCCCTCCTTACCTCATAAACAGAGTAAGAGAAAACAGCATGTCGCTCACAGACAGCGACAGGAGGAGGATGTTGATGCTGTCTTGTGCCACTCCTTGTCGGTAGAAGACCACAATATTGATGGCGTTCCCTATGACACCCAAGAACGACAGCACAATGACCACAAAGCAGTTGACGACGACATCGATGACAGGGTAGACTTGATCGCTAATAATGATGTCCGTGGAGGATTGCGTGTTTCTTGGTTCATTTTCTAATGTCAGAGCAAGAGTTGGCGTATCGTTGTTTAACATCGTGCTTCAAGAAACTCAACTCAACTTTATAAATAAAGTCACTACCGTCGCTATTGAGTCTGGCGGCCAATATGTTGGTGGATCTGCTGTTGATGTTTAAAGATCAAACATGTATAGATTTGAACTTTTATACTTTTTTAATAAATGAAAGAAGATACCCTACCGTACTTAATTCTTTTCCCACTTGTCTGCAAAGCGTTCCCAATATTACTGAGACCTTTTTGACATCGAAAAAACTTCTGGCTTATAGATCTACTTATAGAATTTTCAATGACAACGTTTTTCCCATAAAGAATGCTTCAAAAGTAAACTTCATCCGCGTGACATATCTTTGGTTTGTATTTAACCTAAAGAAAACTGTAATGTTCTTATTTTCGAAACGCAACTTTAAAACGGAATTGAACACAATTTTCAGACAATGGCAAATTCCAATTCGTAAAAGAAAAAATAGAGATCAAGACCATTGGCGGGAATAACATGACAAACAAAAAAGGCGAAATCTGAGGGTATAAACAAATGACCACTCATATTGGAAACATTGTAAAACTGGAAAACCTGTCCTGTCCCCTCTCTACCTCCACTGAACACCCCAAAAGTATGAGTAATCTGTTGTAACCCTAGAACATGTTTGTCATCACTTACATATAGGTGGTATTTCAATTTATAAACGTTTGCTTTAATCGAAAAAAATATACTTTAAAAGAAAAGATATTCCCAAAAGCCAGGATTATCTAGAATATAGATATAGTCTCAGTTAAATAGTAGGCTTAACAGTTTTCAAAGTAAGCGACATTGAGTAGCGAGTGTGCATTCCTTGCTCAAAATTGTATGGGCCTATGTTTGATACTGCACTTTTTGATCGATAAGTATTTAGATATAAGAAGCCTACTCTTGTGTTTTAAGCATGGTACATAATTTGGTCAACGTCCACACTATGCAGACCTGCTATATTGATCCACCTGAAATTAAAAGAAAAATCACAAGGAATGCCTCTTTGCTCCCAGCTGATCGTTTCATGTACTGGGTATAATGTAGTGACCTTATTTTCTTTTGTAAAAGTCTCACGGATCGTTTTTGTAGGCTACTTCCATTTTATTTCTTTCCACCATCGGTGCTGCGAACAAAGAAAGTACCGGGTACTAAGTCAATAGCAGGTGTGTCTACTTAAGTAAAACTTAATGTAGGGCATACTTATGTCTTCGATTTTCATAAACGCTCGTTTCTGCTCCACTTAAGCAAAAAGTGAAGTCTGATATAAGCCTACCCAGGGGGAAATTAAACAATATTATCAATTCATTTTTTTTTATCTCTTCTCTTGATGTTTGATTAGACAGCACGATGATGGGCTATCACTGTACCTGTGCTAAACTATAATAATGTAATTATAGGAATGATTTTATTTCCACTCTCCAAACAACATGATGGTAGGTTATGCACATTTATAACTCATTATAACCAGCTAAGTTCACTACCTATACAATTTTAACTCCTGTTTATCTTGTAATAACAGGTCTGAAGTCAATGCACCCACAATTTGAATTCAGACTAGCCTAAGCTATAAAAAGTGTGTGATGATATCGTAATTTTTTAAAGAATATAGCATCATTACTGCTCTTGTATATAATACAAAGTTCGTGAATCACTTTTCTCTACTTTAAATAAATAACCTAATTATATTAACAAAAAAACTTCTCAGACTGCACTAATACAAATAAAGCAATGATATTTTAAATATGCTTTTGGGATTTAATATAAACATAGCTTTTGTGTTGGAAAATCGCCTATCGTCGACTAGCATATTTATATAGCCACTTAATTGGACCAAATTGACATACTTTCTGAAGAGTGTTTTTCTGACTATATTTTAAGCGCTTTTGTGCTTCAAATTAAAATACTAACACAAATATTCCTACAAACATCAATTCTGGAAATAGACCCAACGTTTTAACACACGTTGAAGTTCAATATTCATTGGTTGATATATAAACCCATTTTAAGGAGTTTTACTCTTCGTGCAAAGTACATGCAGTAGTAGTAGGATAGAACTGAAAGTTTGGTACGTCTTTCAATTTTTCGAATCTCTAAAATATTTTCCATTTCATTTTGGTCATGGTTATCTGCTCACAAACCCGCGTGCGTGCACACTCGGGAGTGGAGATGAGAGAGAGAGAGGGAGAGAGAGAGAGAGAGAGAGAGAGAGAGAGAGAGAGAGAGAGAGAGAGAG
>NW_004797638.1:47394-49177 GCF_000002075.1 Aplysia californica | reverse complement strand
GGGTCACCATCTCTTTTGGGCAACGTGTGAAGCAGTCCATGTCTTCTGTTGTTCCACCGACACAATCGCGTCTATTTTTTTTAACGCTAACCATGCACCACTAGGGCCATTATAGGGCCTTGCACAGTGGCGACCGACAGTGGCATTGTTTGTAAACTGTTCTGTATTTGTGTAATAGTGTGTATTTATGTATGTATTTATGCATGTATGTATTTACGTATGTACGTATTTATAATTATGTATTTATGTATGAATGTTTGCCATTGTAAAACAAAGTGCTCTTCTGGGACAAATAAAAGTGTAATAATTTTTTAATAATGTGTCAGGTCCTGGTTTTTTTCCTCGGATGACTCGCACAGAGGACACAGTTCTATCTGTTGTGTGCCTGATCCTGTTTTTATAGGCCTTTGAGTTCTTTGGCTTTCTTGCTTGAACCCTTGTGTTTTTAGTCGCTGCACTGCTTGGTCTGTTGCCGCCAAGTATTTTTGGCGATTATACGGAAGTCATAGTGCTTTTTCCCTAGATGGACTTGAGTTGGCATAGGTCTAGATGATGGAAATGATGCTAAGTATTCTTGTTTCGGCATAGTGCTTCTTGGGGTGATGACTTGGCTTGGCCAGTGATCAAACGGAGGCCTTTATCTTGGGTAGCCTAACCTCCAGACGATTGGCCTGGGTGTGTGAGAGTCAGGGTTGCCAGCTACTAGCCACAGAGTTGAGTGTGCTGTGTGGGCCTATGTGTGCCAGACAGTTGCATAATTTTTTTTATAATTTTGCATTTGTCTTGCATAATTTGGCCTTCTAAATTTTCATAATTTTGCGGGAACAGAATATATACATGTACTAGATCTTCCTCCACAATATTCGTTCGAGATAGAGATTACCAGGCCTGTTACTACTGTTAGGCAGATTAATAGAATTAAGGTAGGTAATCTCCAGCTTCAGTCTGAGCACGCTGAACGCACTGAGCATCCTCATTATAATGAATTTTATTTCTGTAGTGGTGGCGGTCACGATCTTGACCTGTTTGCTGAATCTGAGCTGTCTGAGGTGACCCCCCCCCCTCCCACCAACAGCCAGACGTTTGGTTCGTACGAATGGCTGCGTTGTTGTTGATAATGTTTAAACGTCCATCCTGTGTCGAGTGGTTATCTCGAAAAAACAACGGTCCATAGCCTCTCCCTTTTAGCTTAGCCATTGCTCCACAATTATGTTCAGTGTGTACTGTGCTAGGCGCTCCGGATCTTGAAGCTTTGGTGACGAAGCAAGAATGAATGCCATCGGCGCACATTGAAATGGTCATAGTCATAATATTGTCTGGGGGGAAAAAACCCACCCCCAAAAAACCTTCCCCAATTAGTCTAAGCCTATGTAGAAGAGGAAGAGAATGGGGTCCAGCATGGATGACAGACGGAAGCCTTGGTTCACCTTCTTGCTGTTAATGAGGGTTCCCTTAAATCGGACCTTGGCTGGCAGTTGCGTAGGAAATCGGGCTAGCGGCCTGAATACATAATTATATATTACTTGTATTAGGATTTTTCGGTCAGAACAACATCAGACAGATCTCACTAAAAGTTTGGAAGTGTAGGAAGGGCAAAATAAAAAGGCTTCGGCCCGTCTCCACACACCCAGTACAGGAATATCAGCAGGACGGACAACTGCAGATAAGAAGGTACATGTACCGTATATTATATATGCCACCACCCTCTTTTCGTGTTGACACAGTTACTTGAAGCTTGCCCAGGACACGCAACATCCATTTTAAAAATAATTTTTTTTTTTTT
>NW_004797638.1:42092-47081 GCF_000002075.1 Aplysia californica | reverse complement strand
CACACACACGCACGCACGCACACACACACACACACACACACATACACACACATATACACACACACAACACACGCGAGCGAGCACACGGACACACACAGACTCGTAATGTACAATTATATTGAGTTCTTTTACCCGTAAGGTCCTGCGACATGCTCTTGTTGTTGTAGGTGAATGACCGATTATTATAATTGTTTTCTGTTATGACTAGACTATTAGGTAGACCACTACTTGTTGAAATCGCTTGCTGTTGGTGTAAACAGGTTTTTTAAAACTCATAAAAATGTATCTTTTGTTTCGCCATTTTTAGTGGCGTTGAAAGAATGTCTCGTTTTAATTGTTTGTTTGTTTGTTTGTTTATATTTTGGGGAGGGGGGGGGGAGACTGATACTTGTTTTCAATAACTCCCAGGGGAATCTCATCTCTACTATACAACTGGCCGCGTCATCACTGAAACTTTTTCAGAAAAATAATACATGTACTGACACGGCCGTCTTCCTCCCTCATCCTCACCAAGTCACACCACCGCGTTGTAAGCTCTTGTGGCCGAGTGGTTAGTGAAGAGTCATAGGAGATCTCGTCATTCAAAGTGGTGACTCATCAACCCGGTCGGCGTTGACAATGGTGTACCCTTGATTGAGCGAAATGCAACAACCAGTGCAACCCCTTCACCTCGAGTGTGTCCTGAATGTGGACAATAGCAACATTGTATCGGCCTACTGCCGATTTACACTAGACTAAGTCTACTATTCTTTCTTCCAAACCCAGCTTCGAAATTATTTACCTCATTGTTATAAGTATGTGTTATAATAAGTGGCGTGTCGCTTGAAATTTACTGTATATTCATTATGCCCACTTTCACGGCTTGCCACTTTGGATTTCTTGTAACCCAACAAACCTCATCTCCCTTACCAAACACAATCGAGAGTGGATTGTGAAGAAATAGTTAATTATAGTACAGTACACTCTGTGTAGGCACCATGGAACGAGAAAAATTAGATAGTCCTTCTTACATTTGATTAAAAGGAAGAATTATGTAATGTATGGTGTATAGATGTTGTTGCTACCGACGCAAAGAAAGATCCATTGACTTCGATGACTGAAACATAAGAATAACATAATTATGTCTAACCTGAAGCTGAAGCTGAAGGCACATAACTGCAGAAAACGATTTCCTTGAAATGTTTACTTGGAGTTGTGAAACTTGGAGCTTTTATCGACGGTCTTTTGGGATGTGCCCCCCCGCCCCCCCCCCCCCCCCAAAAAAAAACACACCTCTCTCTCTCTCTCTCTCTCTCTCTGTCTCTCTCTCTCTGGGAGTGTGTGTGTGTGTGTGTGTGTGTGTGTGTGTGTGTGTGTGTGTGTGTGTGTGTGTGTGTGTGTGTGTGAGACTGAGGATGGATTGACTAGCGTATGAAGACAGGTGAGGTGAAGACTCTTGTTGAGAACTAATATTTGATATGTTTTTATTCAGCTGGTTGTGTTACGTTACGTTGTTGAGAGATTGAGGGGGGGGGGGGTCCATGTCAGCCCGTGAATCGTGCAATACTTAGGCTACTTACTTACTCTCTCCCTATACCGTCAGGTACATAAGCGGAGAGCAGTCAACCCCACTCTTGGCTGTCCCTGCAAGCCACGTTCTCAAACTTCCGGCTAATCCAGGCCCTGCGTGATTGCCTCATCCCTTATTGTGCCTTTATAGCTTCCAGTTGGTCTTCCTCGTTTTCTTTTTCCAGTTGGTTTCCAATACCATGTCTGATAGGGCAATCTTGTCTTCGGCATTCTTAGAACATGTCCTAGTTATCTCCTTCTTCTCCTATTTATGGTTGTGTTGAAATCTTCAATTCCAGCTCTTTCCAACACTCCATTACGGTATTTGTAATTGATTCATGCCATTGTATTAGTAAAAGTCGTGCAATAACTGATCACAAAATAATCAGATGAAACAAACTCATTAGAGGGCAAGACGGGGTCTCCATTCAGGACTTACTTTACCTACCACGCACATCCGGGTTCTGCACTCTTTAGTCTTTATGGGAACAACAAGGGGGTAGCCATGATTACGTCATGCGCAAAAGACGATTTCAATTTATTCTAAGAAAGGAGACCCCCAACTGTTCTAGCATCTGCGTTTGTTGCCATTTTTGGGGGGTCCAAAAGTTGCCACAAAAATGGCCCAAAACCCCCCAAAAAGTTGCCTTTAACTTTAATATTCAGGCTTTCAACTCTCTGTGACGACGTATATATATATATTTTGATAGAGATTTATTATTTAATCTAAAACACCAGAATTTCTTGTGTTCTGTTTTAAGCATCCAGAATAATATCATAATTTGTAGCCACACAGAGTGTAAAAACGTGAAAAATAAAGGTTGCACAACTGAGTGAAATCGAAATTAGAACAGTAAATAATCACAAAAATTAACAAATAAGGGCGTGTGTCAACACTTCCACAGACTGGCCATTTTAACCCTAAACGCGTGTAATTCAAGAAAAAGTACAGGATCTAACATGTAGATCATGGGATCACACGCAAGGGGCCTGTCAGTGTCAATATTCGGTTTTAGTGGAGACACGCTCTAACATAATTTTTTTTAATAGTTAGGAACGACATTATATAAACACCAAAAAATGGAAAAACAACACATCAGAATAATAACGAGAAAAAAAATTAACACACCAAGAAAAATAAAACAAAAGTGACACATGAAAGACAAACAGATAAATAGTAGTATGTAATGTAGCCTACTTATGTTCTTCCCATGAACATTACAAACCAACGTGGTGTTTACAAGTGAGAAAGATACGAAGTGAAGCGAAAGTTAAAATAAACTTTCTTTTCAAAAGTAAAGAGGTTCGGTTTCTTTTTCTTAACGAATATTATTCCCCGTTTTTGTTGTTGTTGTTGTTGTTTTAAAATTATTATTTTTTTCCGGCGGTGGTTTTTTGTTAGCGACAAACGCAGATGCTAGCCAAATAGACCCTCTATACCATAACGTTGTCGGCCTTGATCTGTCTTGCGCACATTACTTACAAATTGTAGAGATACTAGCTGGGCCCCCTTTCGATGAAAGGAATTTTTTAAAATCGAGTTATTGAGGAACAGTACGCACGGCTAGTGAACGGAAGCCTCACTTGTTTACAATGTCGTCTTAGAAGACGGACTTTCCCAAGATTAGATCTAAACGAAACTATGGAAAAACTGAAAATTAAGCTTAGAGTTAGATTTATACGGGTCCTACACTTAAAATAGTGCTCAGTAGTGCGCCAAAATGCGCGATAGTATCGAATGGAAGTACGACTTGAAATTGAAACCTGCCGGATTTTCTAAAATTACAGAGACAGAAGCGTCGGCCTACAAAAGTGATCGGTGAAATAAAAAAATTTAGCTTTTTGCAGCAAAGCTGTCTCAAAACTGAAAAAACAAAGGGCGTCGTGATCTGGAGAATATTTTAAAGAATCTTTTTGCGAAAACCGAATGCCGATTGATGCAGCCATTAAAAAAGCCTTTTGAATAGCAAAATTCGGCCACCACAAATAGATAACAGAAGTGAAAAACATGACTTGCAGCCAGTGGCGGTGGGTGGACCAAAATTTGGGTGGGGCTTCGGTTTCTTCCAGTTTTTTACCACCAAATAGAAAGCGATAAGAATTAAACAGTGATGATTTTTCTATACTCACGGTGAGCCACGGCAGTTTGAGAACCATTCAAACGAGAAGAGTTGCCTTTGTTTTCAATCTCTTTGTTCTTAGTTAAATTCTTGTTGATGGTGGGGACGAAGCCGATTCACCTCCAAATTTCCTCTCATTAGTTTTCGTGAGATGAACAGTTATAACTGTTAAATCTCAGCAGCACAAACACAAACATGCACACACAGCACTTCAAACATAATACATCTGTGAGCTGGATTTGGCCGTGTAGTCGAGAAAGTTGAACGCACCCAACAAAGAACCAATGAGCGAATAGGTATCTGTGTCAGTGGGGGAAAGTGTGTCGTAAACTTTCACCCCATTGTCAGGGCTAGGAGAGCGTGAGCCCTCGGTACAGTGTTATTTTTTCCAAGTCTTCTACCTTTTTACAAGAAGAGTTTCATTAAGGGCGGACTGTGGGAAAAGGGCTCGTCTTTGCTGAGTCCTAAAGATATTTGATTGGCTGCTGGGTTACTATAGTTGTAAGCAGGGACAACAGTGATTGGATAGGCGAGCAAGCCGCCAGGTTGATCACTCTGTGTTCATTCCGTGCGGTCATAACGGTTTCAACTGCTTATTTCATGATGGAGAAACTTTCATTTACTTTGGGATAGACTTGGGGTGGTGGTTGGGGAGGGGGCAGGGGCTCAAGCCCGTGAGCCCTTCACTACCCACCGCCACTGCTTGCAGCCTATTAAAAGGTCTAGCTGATGACGTCTTCATTTCAAAGTAAGTTAAAATCGTCTCTCGCGCATGACGTCATTTGGCGTGTGCAGGCCAAAGAGGTTGGTGCAGGCAGAAAAGACGCACCAACAGCAACTTTTTCGGAAATATCGAAACTTTTGAGATAACGTTTTTATTGTATCCCCTCTCCAGCTCAGCTTGAAATGAAAAAAACAACAAAACAACCCCAGCCCGTTCTCATGAACATTGCACAAGAAAAATGACACCTCTGAATTCTGAAGCATTTAAGTTTAAGTCCACCCAATGTGGTGGGTAACAGTGTTCTTCAAGTACCGTACAGTATAAGCGGTACATACATTATACATGTACCAGCCTGGTACTAAGGCCTGGACCTCCAAAACAGAGTCCATGATGAGTGCGGATTGAATTGAAAACAAATATAAAGATATGATCCAGAAATAAATATACATCTATGAGCTTTTATTCGTTTATTTGTATGTTTTTTCGGGGGTGGGGAGAGTGGGGAGTTATTGTCCAGTTTCTTTTATAAATGGGTTTGAAGCGGCCTTACTGCGGTCTAATCAATAAAGTTTTATATGAGGATGACGCAGGACGGGG
>NW_004797638.1:37211-39217 GCF_000002075.1 Aplysia californica | reverse complement strand
TATCGTCCTTATCTCCCCTTCTTCTTTTTTATGTTTGTTACTCTCTTGTAACACCTCTAATCTTCTGGCGCTCATATGACCTTATGCAGTTGCGAGTGCCGTAAAACCTCTACTAAAATTAAAACTAAAACACACACCAAACATACACACACACACACACACACACGCACACACACACACACACACACACACACACACACATTATATGTATACACACGCGCTAATTAAACGCTGAGCCCGTAAACATTTACGCATCTACATAATGTTAAAGTGTTTAAAATACAATAAAGATAGTCTGAAGAAATAACTGATACTGTACCAATGACATGACTCTGTCCCGTGCAGATCAAGTCAAGAACCAGATACAACGGTGCTGCTGGAGTTGGTCTTGCTTATTCAAATTGCCTTAAAAAAAAAAAAATCATCTAGAGTAGGATAAGCGTCTAGGTCTTCCAGGAGTGGTTGCTGGGGGGATTTGATTGAGAGCATTCGTCAGCAGTGGGAGGTCTGTTCAAAAGGGAGCTGAAATGCTCGGTCCAGCGCTCGAGGAGCCCTTCTTGGTTCTTGATAAGAGTTTTGCCATCCGAGGACAACAAGGGAGAACATCCTGAGCTTGGTGGGCCGCAGACGGTTTTCAGAGAGCTGAACAACATCTTGGAGTTGTGGGTATCAGCATAGAGTTGAACTTGTTCGCCTTATTGTTCCACAATGAATATTTCATCTCACGTAGATCTTTCTGGGCTCTAGCTTGAAAGTAATGAAAGGACTTGAATCTTTCCTTTTTGGGGAGGGATGAGGGGTCGTTTTGCCACTCTGCATAGGTTTTGTTATTGGCTTGGATAGCAGCTTGAAATAGCTCATTATTTTCATCGAACCAATCTTGGTGTGTTTTAACTTTCGGACCAAGTATACCAGTGACGGTTTCAGTGGCAGCTGTTTTGAAGGAAGTTCATTTTTCAGATAAGTCACCAATAGGAATGGGATCTTCGCTGGCTTTCTTTTCGAGAGCTTTTTCGAACTTATTTCTGTAGAATTCGCTTTCAAACTTTGTTGTGTTGTAGGAGACTCTAGGGTTCTTTGGCCTTTTTCGGTGACGTAGCTGGGTGTGCATGTCCATGACAGTTCTCACTAATCGATGGTCTGTCCAGCAGTTGGCCCATCTCACGGCTCTGGTCAGGTGGACATCCTTTCTGTCTCTCTGGCGTAAATGACGTAATCGATTATGTGCCAATGATTCGACCTGGGGTGCATCCAAGCGGTCTTGAACTTTTCAGCCATTCTGAAAAGGGTGTTTGTGATGCACAGACCAAGTTCAGCGCACATGCTGAGGAGGAGGAGGAGACCATTTACGTTGACTCTCATGCCCACTCCATGAGGCCCTTGAACATTCTCCCAGCTGCTATCTTTTCCTGCGCGGGCATTGAAGTCACCTAGTCCTAGCACACTATCAGGGCAATCTTGTTGTTCTTTGGAGTGGACTGAATGATCTTGGTTAGCTGTTGGTAAAATTGTTCGTTTGCGCCATCCGGTCTAGTGAGTGTGGGGGTATAAACGCTGATGATTGGGGCGTGTCTAGTCTTGCTGAGGGGGGTGCGCAGTTTCATTAAGCGCTCGTTGATTCCGACTGGTAGAGCAGGAAGGCTCTTCAGGAGAACTGATCTGATCGAAAAGCCAACACCATTAATTCGTTCCTCTGTCTGTGGTTTTCCTTTCCAAAAATAGGTGTAGCCTATCTCCTTCTTCCTTATCTGGAAGACGCGTCTCACTAAGTGGAGTGATGTCAATGTTGTAGCGTAGGAGTTCACTCGCCACAAGGGCGGTTCTTCATTCAGGTCTGCTGGTCTTTGCTCTATCGAGGAGAGTTCTGACATTCCAGGATCAAAGGATTATCTTTCTTTTTCTTTTTGGTTGTTTTCGACCGCAAAATGGATGAGTCTGTCAGCCGCGGTAAACTGACCAGACTTTGAGAGGCAGGCATTTGTTTGGGTCACCTTTTCTAGACCCCC
>NW_004797638.1:8337-36466 GCF_000002075.1 Aplysia californica | reverse complement strand
CCGCCCCCTTCTAAGCTTAGTAATTGTGCAAAGCTTAGTAATTGTGAAAAGCCGATTGATTACTAACACAACGCCGACATCAGAAGGAAAACGAAAAACTGAAATCGTGTAATAAACATTAATTTAAAGCAGATCGAGATAATTATATTCTTATTACTTTAAATGAATAAATCAAGTCTGGGGAAAACAAACAAAAAAATTAGTAAATATTCACCAATCCGTAGTCCCATGAACCACTTATTGACTTATTAACATACACAAGTAATACATGTATGCATTATGTAACTGCGATGCAGTGATTTGGATGGAACAAAAATAGAATCGAATAAAGCAGATGGATGGATAGACTATAACAACCACTGAACAAAAGCCAACCGCAAAAACAATAGGCCTACTTACTTTGGAATATGGAAGGAATGAAAAGAAGAGAAAACAACAAAGAATATATATATAGACAAAGTGTGTGCTGTGCTTGCATGACAAAGAGAGCTGTCATGTATTTAGTACATATACAGTGGAAACCTGATATAACAGGGAAGGTGGGAGTTAGAAAAACTCCTGTTATATCCGATCACTGTTAAATCCGAAATGCAAGGAAAGTGGGCATTTGTGGACTAATCTAGTTGTACTTATTCATAGGTAGTTTCCCTGGCCACAAGTGCCCACGAACATGGGTTTGGCACCGACTTTCTCCTTGTGTCCTTAAACCACACCAGAAGAGCTTGATCCACAACATCTGCATCGGGTAGTTTCATCTTCTTTCAATCCAGATCAAACTTTTCTTTGGAGTATGCTGCCACTATCTTCTCTCTATCCTTGATAATGGTGGGAATCGGCCCTTGTGAAATGTCGAACTGACGACAAATCTCTGCCAGTGGAGCTTGCTTTTTGTCAACGGTCTGGATTATTTCGTATTTTTTTGTCAATTGAAAGACATTTTCTCTTGCGCTTGACATCGTTGGTGACCATAATGAAAGAAGTAGGCTTAGATCTAGGCCGACCGGTCGTCCTCTGTCTCTTTCTCTTACTTTTTACACATTGTTAACAAGCCTTTGTCCCTGGTTTTACCGGTTGGGCTCGATGAGACCCTGTTATTATTGCCGATAACTTTTAACAGAGACAAATAGTAGGAAGAAACGGGGATTTTAAACATCTCTGTTATTACCGGATCCCTGTTATTAGCGGGCCTGTTATATGGTTTCTACTGTAGTTATCTTGTCAAGAAAAAATAAAAGTTATGCGCTTTGCAACAAAAGTCAAAAGAGTGGAAGTGAGAGGGAGTTCCGAAGCAGACAGACAGTTGAACAACAAGAAAAACCATTTCCATGCAGGAGTCTAGATCTGCTTCCAATTCAAATGTGTTGTGTAATAAGATTAGAAGCGCATAACGCATGCAGCTCGCGAAGCGAAAACGACACGATTCTGGGTAGGCCTATTGCTTTCTTGCACACCGCAACACGAACGAAGGAAGTCAGGAAGAGGAAAACACAAGGCCAAGGCTCTTGGCCTACATGAATGTTTCCTAGACATATTACTACGCACTTCATGGTGGGAGAGGGAAATATGTTAAAATAGATCTAAATATACGTCTATTAGAACCTTAATATATTGATTTTGAGATTTACGTTTTGAATAAATCATACATTTTAATTAATTTTTACTTAGTTTCATGTATTATTAAGGATACAATCAAAAAAGAGAAATGACTGTCAAGCGCATGCACATCCGGTGAAGAAGAACTTCGTGTTAAGGTTTATGTTTAGCCCATGTCGGAATCTCGACTATGAGTAGTAAAAGACAATGGATAATCCAATGCTTCGACTTTTCTTCTTCTGTATGCTTATACTTTGTATATGGCAGTGCGCTGAAGGTGAGGCCATATTCGACATAAATATAAGGTTTACAATGCTTTTGACAAGAGTGATGTTGCATTTCAGAAACGAAAAGCCAAACATGACCATAATAACGTCTTAGCAGAGGCCACTGTTTTGTTTATCACGACAAAAACAATTCAAAATGGCGACAGTCCTCTGTGAAAATACCATGTCTTGATTCAGATCTAAATCTAGATTCTCTAGATCTAAATCATGGCAGATCTAGACTAGATCTAGATTTAGATGTAGTCTAGATCTAGATCTAGATCTAGATATATCTAAATCTACTGTTTCATTGTTTTTCTTTTTTATGAATGTAGCTCGTGCTAATAATATTTTCCCGAGTGATGATAGCAAATCGAACGTAATAATAGTAATAATAGTAACTCCAAAGACATTAGGAAGGCTAGATCTAGGCTAGGTTATTATTATTAGATGAGCCTGGGGGACAGGGAGACGAGTCTGTCCATCATGTCATGAATGAGAGAGGAGGGATGGTGATGATGCTCATCTGTTCAATGATGGGTTGGAGCAATGTATTGTGCGTGTGTGTGAGTGAGTACATGTGTGAGTGTGTTGGTGAGTGTGTGGGTGCGTGTGTGAGTGTGCATGTGTGTGTGTGTGTAAGGTGAGAGGGACTTCCGAAGCAGACAGACAGTTGAAGAACAAGAAAAACCATTTCCATGCAGGAGTCTAGATCTGCTTCCAATTCAAATGTGTAATAAAGATTAGAAGCGCATAACGCATGCGGCCACCTCTATTCTCACCCGGGATGAGAATAGTGCAGGCGAGTCTTTTGGCTATTCTCACCCGGTGCGCGTTCACCGTTATAGCCTAGATCTAGATCTAGGCCAACAAATTTTGCGTTCACCCTAAACCACAGAATTCTACACACTGTGATAACAGAAAAATTGTAGAATTCTGTGCCGTGAACAAACGTTCCATTACAACTGTAGCCTACTAAAAGCGTTCAATTTTGTCTGTGGGCAGTGGAGAGAAAGAGAGAGAGGAGTAGCGCGAGAACATCCGGTCAAAACAAAATGGCGACCCGCGTAGTTCTGCTCGATTCGAAAAGTTAAATAGCCGTAGCATCTTTGTAGACTACCAAATTAATTTACTTTTGTGTTTTAACATCATTTTTTAACTTTGTTTTGGTCAATTTGATCATCCACACCGATAGACAGTATTCAGAAAGAGAGAGAGAGAGAGGAGGAGTAGATCTTGCGAGAACTTCCGGCCAAAACAAAATGACGACCCGCGTAGTTCGGCTCGATTCGAACAGTGAAATAGCCATAGAGCATCTTTGAAGACGATCAAATTAGCTTACTTTTGTGCTATAACGTAATTTTTTCTTGGCTTTTATCAATTTGATCATCCACACCGATAGACAGTATTCCAAAATGAGGAAAAGCAGGTCTTGTTTCGCACCGGGTGAGAATAGCCTACGCTGGCAAGCCTCACCCGGGGTGAGAGGTAGATCGTTTTTCTATTCTCACCCCGGATGAGAATAGCCACTTCCAACGCATGCAGCTCGCGAAGCGAAAACGACACGATTCTGGGTATTGCTTGCTTGCACACCGTAACACGAACGAAGGAAGAGGGGCGTGGGGGCGGGCGTGGATGAATTTTTTTTTTTTTTACATGAAGGAATTTTGTTTTTGCTGGGTGACTAGATCTAAAGATATCTAGATTCTATCTAGATCTAGATCTAAATGCAAAATAGGTTACTGCCAAGGTGGGTCGTCAGACTTGTTTTCTCGCAGTACGTTTTGAAGGCCTTTTCAAATGAAGTATAGATCTAGATCTAGTTAGCAATGCCAATCGCCTGCTGCGCCTTTAGCCGGAAATCGACCTCAGCGCGAGGGGTAATTTTTTGGGCCGCTCGGAATCAGAAGTGACTCTCTTTAAGTATAGTTACGGGAAAACTTGTTGACGAAAATAAATGAGACTAGGCAACCTATCGGAGGAAAGGTTAAACTAACAACACGCCAGCGTACAATCCCGAATGATTTCTAGAAACGGAGAAATTGCCGTGTATGTGCGAATTTCCTCTGTGGTTCGAAAACTAAGTCTAAGCGGAGCTGTGGGTTGATCGCCGACCGCACAGGCGCCCCACATGTCTTCTTTATTGCTGTAAAATTTCAGATCTCTGCGTGTAGTGCATTTTACCTACCAACTTAAATTACCACCCTTCCATTGATATAACACTAGAGCTGGAAACTGGATCTCACATTCCAAATGTGAGGTGCCGGGATGCAAGGGACGCGTGATCGCTAGGCGGCATGTGATTGGCTGCCTATCGAGAACGAAGAAGAAGAAAAAGATTTGTTGCCTATAACTAAATAAGTCACTGATGCAGAGATGCCAACCAGTACGGTTTTACAGTACGATTTTTTTCCGAAAATACGCAAATACGACTTTTCATGAAAAAATACGCATCCTGGAATGCGAAAAATACGAGATTCAGCTTGGGCGAGTAAACATAATTATCTCAAGTCCCATCTTTTGTCAAAATTGTACCAGTGTCGCAGAACTGGAATATTTGAAAACCAAGTCCGATAAGGTCAGTAAGTTCATTTTTGCCGGTCGCGATCGTGATATTATATTCGTTCAGCTTTTCCCAGTCCGGAGAGTAAGTTTCACTTTCACGCGAATAGGCAGCTATGGCGGCAGGCGGAAGCGTATGTGACACCGAGGCTCGATCGGGAAAATCAAGATCTACTTTCGCTTTCGTTAGGCCTACCACCGAGTAGTTTGCCAGCATTTGTCTGATAATGCAACATTTGTGACATGCAGGTTGTGCAGTATAAATGCAATGTCGCCGTGCAAATAAAATTTAATCAATGCTCGGACTCGCCTCTGTGCTCTCACTTGTGGAAAGAAAAGAAAAGAAAATACAAGCGTCGTCCGATTTTTAGCTTGTCGGGCTCGCCATCACGACCGGTCACTGAACCTGCGCGCATTCGCATCATAAATAAATGCCTTGCGAAGTATAGGACTACGGCATAGGGGAGGAGATTATATTGATTTTTTGGGGGGTTTAAGATACTATGGTGGAGGGTGTGAAGGCAACACCAGAGGATAAAAACTTGGAAGCACATTTCAGAATTTTGATTAGAGCTTTCTGCAAAGCGCGCGTTGGTGCAGGCCGTGTGCGGAATTGGGGACCCTTCATACTTTGCAAGTCTGTGTTATTGAAATAATGTGTTCGCGTTTTATTGGATGGGTGACAGTAAATTATACCTACAGTGTATGTTGTAGCTTTCTGTTCAAGACTGGTAGATTTTCAGTGTGTCACTGCATCTTGCCCTACCACAGTTGTTACAACTCTCACAGTGCATGGGTCTACTTGAGCCATTCAAGTTATTATTGCTTTTCTCAAATTATCGTTTTTCTCTGAGTTTGAGCAATAATTTGAGTCTGTCAGTTCATAATATGAATCATGACACCCAGAAAGGTTCTTGATAGTCGAAATTTTTGTTTTAGGCCGTTCCGAACTCTCAAAGCAGGATTTATTTTTTACATGAAATAATGAGAGGAAAATATTATATAATAGACTGAAATACTGAAGTCAAACAAGACCCCAGTATGACACTGAACACTGACATGTTGTTGACTGGATACATACATTTGTACGCGTGTGTGCTCCTTTTTTCGTGCAGGTGAGCTAGTAATTTTTTTTCAGGAAATATTGCTGGACACCCTGAACATTTTACTTATACTAGTTGGTCGGTCATGGGGAATACACATTTTCCCCAGAAAATACACATTTTCATATTTCCCAATACTCATTTCGGTTTTCTGTGGTTGGCATCTCTGCTGGTGACTTCATTGCGGGTGAGTTTTAGTTTTAGAAGGGGTGATTGCGTCGCGGTAAAAATGATGTCACGCAATTCAACCAATTTCACGCAAATATTAGTCTTTAAGGTCCAAAGTAATAAAGACATCGGAAAAGTGATAGCAGAACTAGATTCTGCACAAAAAATCACATCAAGATACCAAGTTTCATTCAATACTCCAATTCATTACAAACTTGACTTATTTATGAACAGTTTTTCCTCAAAATACACCAAGACATGTCCCACATTTTGGTATAGTCCCCCAAGTTTTTACTTTTTTATTTTTAGTCCCCCAAGTTTTTACTTTTTTATTTTTATCAATGGATTTTTAAATTTTAAAACCATAGTTCTTACACTTTACTCTATTTTCATTTAATATGAAAGCCCATTTTTAAGAAATTTGGATAAAAATTTAATTTTTCATTGTCATTGCTAGATCTAGTAGCTCGGGAACGTTGCCCCAACCACAACTGAAGAACCGGTATCTGAATATTCCGACATTTAAAAATCTCTAGCTCTAAAAATTCAATTCGATGCAAAAAATGTTCCTTCCCAGTCCTCGCAGAATGAAAGATGACACCTAAATCTTGCAAATAACAAAAAATCTCGAGAACGGAAACCGTTTGGAGAAATAGAGTTCAAGTTTATTTTCCCGAACGTTCTGAGAAATAATCACTTCATTCTTTCTGTCTAGATCTAGATCTAGTGGGAAATGACTTGTTTGTGATTGTGACGTGGCTTGTGCAGAGGGCAGAGTCAGAAAGTTGAGATACTTAGCCTAATCCAATTTGATGGCTCTACGGTGTGACTGTGTGAACTGGAACTGATTGTGTGTGTGAGACAAAGTGTTAACCAATTCGCATGTGGCCTCTTCAATACCAGAGAGCCTAGATTTAGATGTATCTAGTTCTGATCATTTCAATCTACGTACATGGTAACCGGGCATGTAGTCCAAGTATCTACGTACATGGTAACCGGGTGCTTAGTTTCGGGGGCCCCTTGAGCTAGGTGCACGGTAAATGCTTCGCTCCCTTCATGACCTTGACTTCTTTCTCCCCCCCCCCCCCCCCCGCTTTCCTGTTATATATAATCCGGTTCACGTAAAACTTTGTACCCAAAAAATAATGGAACACACCCGTCTTGTTTCCTCATAAACGACTGTGAACCCACATATGCAAGACACTTCAAGGGTCTCCTTCCCCCCCCTTTGCCACCTCCCAAAAAAAAAAAAACCCGCCAAAGTTGTTAATTATTTTTTTTTATTAGTCCTCTATCATCAATTTAACATGTATCACAGGCAGAGCTGTTTTAAAGTACTTTTAAAAAGGTACTCAAGTACAAATTTAAGTACATTTATTATAATCTAAAATATGTACAGTACAGTAAAAGTACTTTCCTGTAAAATGTACTTGAGTATATTTAAGTACTTTAAAAAAAAGTACTTTTATACGTACATTTTGAGTACTTTCTGCTAATAAAACACTTCAGTGCCAATGCAAAACATCACATTGAATAACATTATATTTGACAAATTAGGCCATTTATTACAAAAAATGTAAACAGTATACAAAGCATTTGAATACGCACTGAACGTAGGTGAAAATGGTCAGTGAAATTGAAAAAAACAAACATAATCTATATTTGAGCCAATCACAGAGGTGTGCTAGGTGCTTGCTGCAGCTTTATGTCTAAGAAACACATGAAAATGAAGCTAAGAGAGACAGAGCACCTAGCACCTCTCTGTGATTGGCCCAAATATAGATGACGTATTTCCACCTTCTATAATTTTTGTCGTCTTCCGGGGTTTCCCTCATGAGTTGACATCAAGATCTATCACTCTTAATTTTTTTATAATTGAAACTTTACCCTTTAAACCCCACTGGACACTGGGAGCGACCGGCAGTAATAACCCTGTTCCCAATCGGATGCGTTCAATACTGAAACACAACTGTTTCGCTTCATTTGGTGCTAGTTTTTGCTTGTTTTTCGGAACGATTCCCAAACCAAGTTTTTTAGTAATGACATAATTTGTTTCTGCAATTTAGAAGTTGAAGGCGAGCTTTTGGGGTTATAATGAGACACGGTGCACCAGGTTTAGGTGACTGTAGAAAAACTTTGGGAAACTGGAAAAAACTCAGGGTTTAAAGAGTTTTAAAAATGGAAACTTTTGTACTTTTACTATTGTCTCATCTTTTTGTTTGACAATCATTAATTTTAATCTGCAACCTTGTAACATTGTCATTTCATCTTCAATTGGTCATATCATGCTCGGGAAAATAAACTTGAACTCTATTTCTCGGAACGGTTTCCGTTCTTGAGATTTTTTGGTTATTTTTTATATTTTTAATGGAGTATGTATGTGTGCGTGCGCATGTGTGTGTGTGTAGATAGACGCCTAAGGTGTGAACTGTGGGGCCATAGAGGGATTTTGTTTTGTTTTGTTTTGTTTATTTTTGCTTTAGGGGTGACTAATGTGTAAAAATAAGTTACTGCCAAAGTCAAGCGGTCTTGTTTTCTCGCTGTAGATTTACCTTTTGAAGGCATTTTCAAATTAAGTATAGTCCGGGAGCATTGCCCCAACCGCAATTGAAGTATCTGGATATTCAAACATGATCTAAAAATCTCTAGCTCTAGAAATTGAATTCGATGCAAAAAATCCTTTTTCCCGGTCCTCGCAGAATAGCAGAATAAAAGATGATGCCGAACTCTGACAAAAAATAATATTTTGAAAATCTCCAGAAAACGGAAACTGTTTGGAGAAATAGAGGTCAAGTTTATTTTCCCGAACGTTCTGAGAAATAGTCACTTTGGTTTTTTTGGGGGGGCTCATCCCTCATGATATCAGAGTTTATCAATGTACCTGAAACATGTTGATATGCATCTATTTGAATTATATACAATATAAACAAACCGATTTAAATTACAGAAGATTTGGTAATAGTGGTTTACAACATGCTGCTTTTCTATTTTTTAGTAACTTTTTGACTGGCATTCCAATGAATGATAATAAAGGGTGATAGATCTAGCCTGTCAACTCGCAAGGGAAGCCCTGGAAGACAACATAGATAGCAGAAACACATTATCTATTTCAGGCCAATCATTGAGGTGTGCAAGGTTCTCTCTTTAGCTTATGTCTAAGAAACATAGTGGTAGAATATAATAAAGGGTTTGGGGTAGGGGTGGTGGTCGGGTGGGTTAGGGGTTGAGTTAGGGTTAGGTCTCTTCTTTATTGTGTTTGTTGGGGTAGTCGCTCGTTGCAAAAGTCGTTCCCTTGTTTGTGCAGTTCTGAATTGAGTTATTGTTTTTTGTTTTGGTAAGTGTTTTTACGGCGCTCGCTACTGTATTAGGTCTTATATATATATATTATATGAGTTTGCAGTATATTAATAAACATGTTTAGTTTGGTAAGAATTAAATTGGTTATTTTGCCCTGGTGTGGGCTGAAGTCTACTCTGTGACTCTTATTGATTTTAAGACCACCAAGTGATCTTAAATCTTAAACATGTGCGACTTGCTCACTAGACCTCCGCTCCCAAGTTTTTTTGCCCTTATCTGAGAAGGCTTGGAGGTGTTAGATCTTACCATAAGATTAGGGGTGACTGAAAGACAGCAGTAAGGAGGAGCCAAAGAGTCAGTAAAAATGGTGCAGAAAGAGACAGAAGGAGCCCAGAGGAGGAGGGGGGGGGGGGCAAGGGTTGGAGTGGGGCAGAAAGTGGAGACAAGCAGACAACAGAACGTGATGGTCAAAGAGCTAGAGAGCAGAAAAAGGAGGTGGAAGGAGAAAATTTTCTGTCACTGTCAGGTTTTGAACCCATGACCTATTGAATGAGATGCAAACACCGTAACCTATACACCACGAGAGCCTCCCCCCCCCCCCCCCCCCCCTCTGAATTGATGTAGTTAGACTAGGGCTAGAGACAGTAACAATCACCACTGCTGCTGAGGCAGAGGTACAACAGCCTGAACCACAGCGTCACAGGACCAGACTTAGGCAGAACCTTGGAGTATTATATACTCTATACTATGCCTCCTTTTTAACCCTTTGCAGTCACTTGGCGCAATAATGCGCCAGTGAAAATTATCTGCTCTGACTGCGCCAGGCCAGAGGAGTCCGTTGCAGTCGCTCTCCTGGCTGTGTGACCAGATGGGGTATTTTGTACTGCTGGCTGCGTGACTGCAAAGTATTAATGGACTCGTGTCTTGGAGAGCCTGCTCCCTAAGTTTTTAAAGTAAGGTCGGCTAAAAGTGTTGGTTTCTTTTTCCATCTTTACTATCAGGCAAAGTAAGTGTGTTTATTTAAAAAAAACATATTTTCAATCTTGTTCAAACTTGACCTTTGATGTGACTTTTCTTTGGCTTTGAGGTTTTGATCAAGAGATTAATCCTGTAAGTGTGAGAACGAACAGATAGCAAACACACCCAGGGGATGCTTATTGTCAGGTCCACATTCTGTAACTGTAAAATGGTGTCCCTTGACTTGAAATGAACTGACATGACCCTTGGTTGTGTTGAAATGACTTATGGTGAGCAGAAAGTGGTCAACATTGATAACCAATCACAACATGAAGTAGCAATTTTCCCTCATCAGATTGTGAGTCTCAAGATCTTAGCTGATCCTATTGCTTCTCTCTCTTACTTGTCCAAAATTTATAATCGTCTATCTCCAAGTTCCCATGCTCCTGTTGTAACACATCATTGTGCGTGGTGACTGCACCAATTTAAATTCAGCCTTTCTAGTATTGGGGAACAGACAACAACTACTGCTGCAGTAGTTTTGGAAACAAAAGCTCCAAAGAGTTCACAGTTCAATGGGATCTCATCTGACATGGATTTATAGGCCATACCCACCCAGCTTGTAACAATATAACATGTAAATTCAGGTGGAGAGCTCAGTGCGAGTGCAATGTTTGGGGAAAACAAACACGTTGACGGGTTCACACCGCGGTGGGGACCTGGTTTGGGGTAAACATTGTGTCATTTCTTAGAGATTTATGACAGAGATGTGTTCACTTTTATGAGAGTGAATGATCTGTGCCGCATGGAGAAGTACATTGATCGTAAATTTGTACTGCTTGGTTGATAAGCTGTGCCTGCCCATGTTTTTGTTCCGTAAATTATGATCTTAAATGCAGGATCTTAGCCCTTCCAAGCAAGATCTTAGGGGTGACTTTTGTGTAGCAGAAATTGTTTTCTTAAAACAGCAGGTTCTAAAGTGAACTGGGATTGTAAGTGGTGGGTCTTATGCTTATGTGGAGACTACTGTATCATCATACATGTATTTTGTTGGAAAAGGGACATGATGTCATAATTAACTAAACCAGAAAGAGCTCTACTGTGGTTGTTAAGGCAGTGTATTTTGAATGATGAATGTTGATTAGCTGTGAGCTTAAAATGTGATCTTCCCCTTAGAAAGCTTTTTTGTGTTCCCATTTGTGTGCACCTCACATCATTGTGACCAATTTTTCTTATCTATTTGCAAAATAATACACCAATCATACCAAGATGGAAAAAAGATCAGCAATATGATATTCTAGAATTGCTCTAATTTTGTTGCATAATTATTATTGACACGCAGTGGCATGAAAACTGCGATAAACGGGAAATAAAATTATAACAGTGCCCTGATTTTTTTCTTCTTTGTCTTTGTAAGAAACTATCTCTATTAAATGACTTGCTCCAATTTTCGAAACCGAAAAGAATTCGGAGATTTATGTCATCGAAAACTTCCCTAGCAACCCTCTAGTAAAGCAATGCGTCAAATCTCACATGCTTGAAGACATTGAAAAAGAAGAGACAGACTTGAGAGAGCACATTTGCGTTGATTATGAGCCAGAGAAAAGCAATGCCAGTTTACTGTTCACTTTTGTTGATCATACGCAATCAATAGTCCTATGCATGATATCTCTATAGGCCTTGTGGCACAAGGATAGTAATATGTGCTTTTGGTGCACAACCTTTGTACTTTGGTCATGGCCTGATGTCACTATGAAGTTAGTTTGAAAATGTGGAAGGGAAAGCACAATGCATACAGCCTACAGCTCAAATTACCGTCATTGAAAGAGATAGAGATGAGGAAAAACTTTCCAAAAGTAAAATTTGCCTCCAACACAACATTCCAATCTTAACGCTGTCAATAGTCATTGTTATTTAAGCATTCTTTGCAAATAAAAAATTAGTCCAAACTCCAAACTGAAGAAAATGCGGTGGTCCCTCAGATTAGGTTTTTAAGTGGACTCCATTGTATGCCAATAACATGCTGTAAAGTGATATAATTGTTCCTAGTGAAGGTAGGGCATGCTTGCAAACTTCCTTGTTATTTACTAGTCTCTCTAAAACTGTTTAAAAAACCCTTCACTGTACTCCCCGGGACGGTGCCACTGACTGAAGTGTCTTTAGGCCATTCCCAAAGGGGGACCGTTTCTCGTTCTAGTGCACAGTAGATGGGCTGATCGAACAATGTCATGCTCAGGGGCAAAGGCTGACTTGTTTGATAGGGTAATTAAAGTGAAACGGGACCAGATGGCCTGGAGATATTATTATCACACAAGAATCTTACTCGAGGCGGCGACTCTGTGAGTTGTGAATTGTGAATGAAAACAAATCCGGAATTCATATTGTATGTTCAACCGCCAAAATAATCGGGAAAGTATCTTATTAGATATTAATTCCAACTTTAGATGTGAATACACAAGTTTAAACACAAAGCAAAGAAGCAGAGATGTCAGTACTAGATCTATAATCTATATGTTATAGATCTACCCGTGAGTCTAACTCTTTGGTAGAACATGACAATTTATCCTTTTTTTAAAATTTCACATTTGGCTGTTTTTGTCTAGCCTTTTACGGCCCGGAGGCAGTGTCATAATCGGGGTCATGATCTGATTATAGGACGGTAAAACGTCGAGGGAAAAAAAGCAAGCACTTGCAGCAGCTCAGTCAAGAGATTGTTAGGAATTAGTTCCCCTTAAATTTGTGAGGTAGACTCGACCAGTGTAATAGTTAGCTTACATAATCAGAGTTTGCGACTGCTTTATAACTGTGGCCCCAAAGGGGTGAACAGGGTATTTATAAATGTGGCAATGAAACAGTTTTGACTGCTATGGACATGTTCCCTTCAACTCTAATGGTAGACTCTTCCAGCTTCACTTTAATAAGCTTACTTAATCAAAGCTTGTGACTGCTTATGGAGTGGCCCGAGAGGGGTGAGCAGGCTATTTCTGTGGCAGTGAAACCTTTTTGAATGTTAGGCATACTGTTCATTGTGGATTATGAACGTCTTTTTACATTTAATTTATGAGGTTTACATTTATAGGTGAATTTGACAGCGACAAGTTTCAAAATTAGGAAGGGAAGCAGTGATTATTTGATTATATAGACGCTTCGCCCCTAGTCATGCTCATAACTGTGCCTGAACTACAACAGGAAACTGCTGCTTTTTCTTTCCTAATCCTTACTATCATCATTTTCCTCTACTTCTTTTGTATGTTTGTCACACTCTTGTGACCCGCTATTTCTGGGGTGCCATGATAGTCGAAGCAGACTTTGTGCTGTTGAAGCCAGAGAGGTGAGCAGAGTAAGTCTGATTCCCTGTAAGGGCTTCTCTGTTGACATTCACCCATTGGCGTTCATATGACCTTATGCAGTTGCGACTGCCGTTAAACCTCTACTAAAACAAAAAACTAAAGCCTTCACTGTACCTATTATACTGTCACAAGAAAAAGTATTAAAATTTTTTTTGAAAACTGGAAAATGGGTAATTATCAGAATTTTACCTTAAAAGAAAGTTACAGTTTAAAATATCCCCCCCCCCCCCCAACCCACCAGCTGTTTATTTAGGGACACTCAAAAAGCATGGAAACATTAAAAGTCTTTTGACTAATAAACCCATTGATTCTTCGGTGGTTCGTGAAAATACAATGTTTTCTTTTACAGGTTTACAGTGTATAGAATGTCAATACTGCAATCGCCCTGGTGGTGCTCCAAATACCACATGCTACACAGCAAAAGGATACTGTATGTCCATCATTGTGAGAGACAAGGAAAAGGACAAAAATGGCCTCAGGATAAGCAACAAAGAAGTCATTCGTATCAACAGACAGTAAGTGAAATTTGAATGTGACTATTGACTGTTTTGGGGCCAGCTTTCATCATATCTTCATTTTAAGTTTAAGTTTTTCTCTCCTTCAGTTTTTTTCCTCATTCAATAGGATGATCAATTGAGGTTTATTATTAAGTTTATTATTAAAATTATGTTGCTCATGGTTGTGGGTTGTTTTTTTTTTTTTTTGGGGGGGGTTTGGTTCTTTAAAAAATGCTTCAAAACAAGTTGTTACAATTTTAAAGCTTATTAAGCCAAAATATGCCTCCCACTTATTGGTTTCCATCTAGGAAAATTAGAATGAATGTGTTGTGTTGCCTTTAATATCAGTAGTGCAAAGTCAGTCTGGTGTACTTGTTATTGGTTGAATTTTTTTGGTCTCCCTTCAAGCACTTTAACGTTTTCTAGACACAATTTTCTAGGTTTTAAAATAAAATCAGCAAGATTTTATTTACATGTTCATTATATTGCTCTCGACAGTTCGGATTTGATGCCATTAGATTAGATCATTTTGAAGTCGACATTTTGTATCTGAATGGTTTTAGAAAAAAACAACCCAAAACGAGTTGATTTCATTCAATACTTGTAACTGCTGTTCCAATGAGACAGATGTTAGACTGAGTGGCCAGTTTATCGAAGTAAAAGGAATTTCTTTTCCAGACCTGATTTTTAAAATTGTCTGCTTACAGGTGCTTGCACAAGAAGGAGTTCATCCTTGAAGGTCGAGCCTTGATGTGCCATGTCAGTGAGCTCATGAAGGATCAGCAAAATGTCCGCTGTTGTAAAGACCAGGACTTTTGCAATTCAGTTGTTCCTGAGCTGCGCCCCCTGAAAAGTGAAGAAGGGGGCAAGCAATCCTCAGGTGGGTCTAGCAGATATAGTCCTTTATTCTTCATATTATTTAATGTAGTGTATTGTACAGTCAGTTTTGGAAAGAAAAAAGTTTGAATGTAATTTTTTGATGAAAAGACTTTGCCTTGTTAACTTGTTAGAAGATGGTCCTCATGATTTTATATTGTTAATGACTCCTGCTTTGATAGCTAGCTGTCTTTGGCAATGATTTACAAAAATAATAAGTTGTGCAATGTGTTATGTTAACAGTTACAACAGCTATTAGTAGACCTACTGTCTGACCGTATATATATATATATTAGCATTGCAAATCACTCACTGTGCATCTGGTGTAAAATCAAAATGTTGCTTGTGCTGGTTGTGCAATTCTCTACCATTTTTAAAATATATTTTTAAAAATACAAATCTAAGTAGAGCTTCAGTGTTATCATCGACCAAGAAAAGGCTTCACATTTCTTCTTTGATGCCATGATATTTTAAATCCCTATGTAGCACATTTTAGGTACCAACTCAAAAGTGCCCTCAACCCGCTGATAAAAGATTGAGCCTGAAACTGGGTTACGTGACCACCAGGCTTCATGTGATTAGCTGCCTTAAAATCATAAAATGAATAGGTCACAGGAACATTCTGTCTCTATTTTACTACATTTCTTTGTTAAGTTGTAAAACTGAGTTCTCAACATGATGCTGATTTTGTCAATGTGAGAGTTATATCATTTGTGTGTCAGGTGGAGTAAATTAAACTAATTAAAACAATTATAGGCTTTGAGCGAAGACTTGTTGAAATCTGATGAAGTTTTATATGGTTTGAAACTGTTTCGCAAGTCTATGCCTCCTATCCTATCGATAGCAGTTCAAAGTGGACTCGCTCAACAAAAACTTTCAAACAAATATTCAAACAAAATTTTACTCTACGACACTCGTGAGAGGTATATATGTAAATGATTTTGCTATCTGCAGGTTCTGACATTTCTCCCATGGAAATGGTGGTGGTCATTGCTCTGCCTATCATGGCTTTGGTGGTTATTACAATTGTTGCTGTCTACGCGTACTGCTACTGTCGCCGCCGCCCGCGGCCGTACGCCCCACCTCCAGATCAGAACGTGGATACGAACCCGCTGATGGGCTCACAGCCGTCATCCTTGAAAGAATTGTATGACTGGTCCCAGTCTGGTTCTGGTTCAGGTATGTCTGTTCTGTTTTGGACTCTTACATTTTTTTTAGGATTGTGTTTGAAGGAAATGAGTACTTATCTTTTGAAAGTTTCAAAAACTTTTTTTTTAAATGGGTTGGTTGTTTTGGGGGTTTTTTTTGGTTTCTTTAGTGTGGTATTGTATGAACATAGGAAAAGAGGGGACTCCAACACATTTTGTAAGATGCTGTGCAGCTGCTGTTAGTTTGCATGTGGCATCTCGAAAAACTAGGCTGTGGTCTGACTGGTTGTTTTTTCATGGTGTTGTAAAGAAAATACAAGGTAAATAGCTGAATTGCAGAAAAGTCTTTGTATTTTTGTGTGCTACTTTGTTGCTTGATGGATATGAAGCAGAAAAAAGTTGTTGTTAATTCTTAGATTGTTACTATAATGTGAGGACAGTATTAATTAGTGATATGAAAGTAGATGTATTGTGAAACTGTTTGCAGATGTTCGAAGTAGGCTTTGCCTCTTGATTTTTATAAAGTTTAATACTAATTGTAATATAAATTATGATCATATGGCTTTTGCATTTTTGTTTCATTTAGGCTTGCCTTTGTTGGTGCAGCGCACCATTGCACGACAAATTCGCCTGTGTGAGATCATAGGGAAAGGCCGCTATGGAGAAGTGTGGAGGGGTAACTGGAGGGGTGAGAATGTGGCAGTGAAAATCTTCCCCTCAAGGGAGGAACGATCCTGGTACCGAGAGGCAGAGATTTACCAGACAGTCATGTTGAGGCATGAGAATATTCTGGGATTTATTGCTGCAGATAACAAAGGTAATGTACTGATACTCATCAAGCTCCACTTGATAAATATAACGAGGAATGGTTGTTCTTTGAGAAATGTGTGTGCTGGGAGATTGGGTGGGGAATCCACAGAACATCTTTCTGATTTGCAATGTTTGCTCTCGTTGTTGATATTTTGACACGTAGGGAAGTTTACGAACTATTGAACTCTTTTTAAGGGGATGCGCCTTTGATTAGGAGTTGAACTTTCACACTTGTATCCTTTGTTGGTGGTGTTGAGTCAGAGTTTGAATTTGATGATACAAAGGAAACACTAAATTTGATTTGTTGCATAAATAAGAATGGCAGTAAATGACAAGCAAGGCTCTTTTATCACAGAACATTGGAGTGTATTGAAAATGGCGGAGCACAATTAGCGTACTTTAATAAAACATTGCTTAGTAAAAGTGCTTGGGTCACATGTGCTTATTGATTGTCTCTATCAGTTGTCACTGATAAAATAACCAAGATAAAAAATCCATGGAACATGTGCTCAGATTACGACTTCAAACACCTCGCTGTCATTTTAACCCTTCAAGAGATGAATTAATTTGCACTGTCCGGTCCCCCTGAGGCAAATTTATTTGAAGACTTCATGAAAATTAGGGTGGGTTGTGAAAAATGCTTATAACTTCATTTTTTTAGATAGAAGTATGAACCAAACATCATTGAACTGAAAATTGAGTCAAGAAAAGACACAAGGATAATAATTTTCAAAACAATACCTTGTCTTAGATTAAATTTGTTTGTTTGTCAGTGTCTTTGCTGGTCTGTTTGTCCTGATATTTTGGTGTCAAATTTCTCCTTGTCCTAGTGTGAGTGATACAGTTCAAAGCAGCCTGGGACACAGAGGTCGATATATATACTGCTATCCTAATAAAAATGGGTTGAACAGTTTGCATACTTTCTTATTTGCAGCCATTTCAGATTCCATTACTGCCTTAGTGAGTGATGTAAACAAATTCCTAGACTATTTGTTTTCTCTTCCAATTCTGGGTGTAGATTATTGTTTGGGGCAGGAAATGCTAGGAAAATATTCCTTGAAAAGAGTAACTTAGTTTAAACCGTTTTTTGGTGGTTCCGTACACCGAATCGGGTCTCAAGTTCCCATGTTCACTATCGTTACTATAGTCTCGCGATAACCTTGTGATGTATTAAAAAGAAAATATATTATTAGCTGTTTAGACTTTGTGTAGTTAGATATGAGGGGTCTGTGTCTGTAACAAGAGTGTCCCCAAGTTCAGAAACGGACCTTTAAGTGAGACACTTCGCATTGACTAAAATGATGGAGTTGAGATAAAGATTTCATGTCACCTGGATTTATCTTGCAAAGACATTTGTTTATAAACTAAGATTTTTCAGGTGCCTTCCTATGAAAAAATATCTCTAGCTTAAGAAAAGTCTTTTTTAAAAGAATCTTATGTTTATTTTAATGATGTAATTCTGTGGAATTGAAAAGAGGATTGAAAGTTATTTATGCCCTGTTTTCAGTCAAGTGCTTCTGGGGAGCACTTAATATTACTCTGTCTCTCTCTCTCTCATGGACTCTCTCTCACACACAGATAACGGGACCTGGACTCAGCTTTGGTTGATCACAGACTATTACGAGAATGGCTCCCTGTTTGACTATCTAAACCGTCAAACAATCAGCCCAACCAGCATGATCCGCTTAGCCCATACTGCTGCTGGGGGCATGGCACATCTACACATGGAGATCTTAGGTGCTCAAGGTAAGCTAATCACTTGGCAAATGGGTGTATTTGTTTTGATAGGGAAGTAGAACACATACTGTCAAGATGAGCAAGGAACATGTATAATGGAAAGGCCATCTTCAGGTAATTGAAATGTTTTCCTTTCATTTTTAAAAAATCATTCAGTTTTTTTTCAGTTGATAGTATGCAGACTTTTGTGGACTGCCGTCTATTGGTATAGCTCTAGAAATCTGTTCATGTTTGAAAATGTTTTGAAGACAAAAATTTTTTTATTTTTTTTTCTTAATCTGTTTTGTAGGGTTTTTTTCATACAGACAAGAGAGACGTAGATTCAGAAAGTATTGTTTGTAGTAAATGAAGCATGATACAAAGAACTCTTTGGAGACGCACCCACTTTCCCTTTTTTGATACCTTGTGACGCACGTTCTTTGCCCTTTTTTACCAAGTCACCATTTTGTTACTATCAACTACAAAAGTTACACTTACATCACTGAAAAGTATTATTTCTCTATTTTTCTCAAATACCGATCAATCATACTTTCACAATACCAATCTTACCTTGATCAGGACGACAAAATCACTATAGTTGCCCTCAAAAGAAAAAAAACTTTTGACAAGATGAGACTTGGGGGTCAGGTAGATCTACCAACCAATGGTACAGATTCATCATCACTGTCATCTGAACTTTCTTCTTCTTACTTTAAATCTAACTCCTCATCACTGCCATCATCCAGAAACAACTCCAAAGCTTCTTCAGTCCACATCAAACCACGTCGCCTGAAGCTCGCCATTTTGGATAGAAACTGCAACATTTCGTGCGAATTCGTGCGAAACAATGGGCTTAAAACAAACGGCATGCAAAGCGATTCTAATTTGAAAGCAAATAAAAGGAATCAACTAAATTATAGGGCTTTGGACAAGCTTTCCAATGATATACTAGCATCTGTGTTTGTCGCGGCCGCGATTTTTGCATTAAAAAAAAAAGCCAAAAAAAAAGCTAATTCATAACATATTTGAACATGTATTTTGGTAAGTTTTAAGATGTCCCTGTGTATCTATTTTCATGCGCAGAATATAAGTACATTACATACTATTTATATTGCTGTCTGTCTTTTATTTTTCCCTCTTTGTTGTGTTTTAATTTGTTGGTGTTAATTTTTCTAAAAATTGTTCTTATGATTTGTTTTTCTTTTTTTTTGGTGTTTATACTGCGTAATGTCATTTAATTTAATGCTGTTCCTACTCTTTTAAAAATATAAATGTGTTACGTTAGAGCGTGTCTCCACCAAAACCGAATACTGACACTGGCACGCCCCAATTGTGTGTGATTCCATAATTTACTTGCAATATCCTGTAGGCCTACTTTTTCTTGAATTACACACATTTAGGGTTAAAACAGCCAATTTTGGGATAGGTGGACACATGCCCTTATTTGTTAATTTTTGTGGTTATTTTTGCGTGCTGTTCTAATTTTGGTTTCATTCTATTGTGAAATCTTTATTTTTCTTGTTTTTACCCTCTGTGTGACTACAAATGATATTCTGGATGCTTAAAACAGAGCATAAGAAATTCTGGTGCTTTAGATTGTTACCTCTATCAACATATTGCTATATACGTCGTCACAGAGAGTTGAAAGCTTGTAAATTAATGCCAACTTTTTTGGTAACTTTTGCCATTTTTGTGGCAACTTTTGGACAAAAAAATGGCAACAAACGCAGATGCTAGGATATAGGGGTTGTCCACCTTAGACCACTAGTTTAGCAAATAAACAGGTTTTAAAATTGTCAGTGGATTATCCGCTGACACGACGACAATGGTAGGCTCCTATGTCAGCGGATTATCCGATGTTGTGTCTTCAAAGAGTTGAGGTAGCACAGAAGAATACTAAGAGGTGAAATTTGCAATACATTCCATTTTTGTGTGTGCTGCTGTTCTGTTTAAGAAATGGCTCTCGGTGTTCAGAATAGAAAGTTTCTGTATTCCTTTCATGATTTACTTCCCTTTGTCATCAGTTACTCCTGTTTCAGACTGTTATTTGGTATTTATTATAGAAAGTTTATGTGCAAAACGTGAATTTACCACTCTTGTGGGTGATTGGTTGCTTTTCTTTACTATGACTATGTGTTATATTTGTCTGACTGTCTTACTCTTTCCCTGCTATGATTGACAGTCATTGAGTCGATGTTTTTTCCTATATCTTAAACAAATTTGTCCTCTTACCAAACTTACTCGTAACGGGTTCTTTTTTCTTCAGGCAAGCCTGCTATAGCTCATAGAGATCTCAAGTCAAAGAACATCCTGGTGAAAAACAATGGAACGTGCTGTATTGCAGATTTGGGTAAGTTATTGCTGCATGATGCAGTGATGGTCCCTGACCAAGTTGACATGATCTTCTTTAAAAAAAAAAAAGCTCATATAGTATGTAAAAGAGACTCATGTAAATGTTCTTGATCGGTTGTTGGTTCGACTGAGTCAGCTCCTTCTTTTTACCTGTGTTACTTTTGCTTTTATTTACTCTGTTGCGAAATTTTGACTGTTGTACTGGTTTGCTGTACACTTCTGCTATAAAAAGACAATATAATTCTGGAAGTGTGTCCGTTTTCCTGCTTTTTATTGTTGATACCATTGCATTGATGTATCGTATATTTACACTGTAGACGCAAGAAATTTTAATTTGTGGACACGTGATGAGGGTTTTGTCTTTTGAACAGACAATGGAAACTGCTCTCCACTGGTTGGTTTTCTACATTTTTAGATTCCCTTTTTGTTTATAACCATAATTTTTGTAAAGTATTTTTTATTTCGGTACCCAAACTGTTTAGATTAAATATAGTTTGTGCTAATATGCTTTTTTTTTTCAATTAAAACAGAACTAATGATAAATTTAATCGTCATCTTTCAGGTCTTGCTGTTGGCCACAACTCTAAAACGGACAAAGTGGATATTGCTAACAGCAACCGCGTGGGTACTAAACGCTACATGGCACCAGAGTGTCTGGATGGAAGCATCAACATGGAACACTTTGAGTCCTTCAAGCGGGCTGATGTCTACTCTTTTGGCCTGGTCTTGTGGGAGATTGCCCGCAGATGTTCAGTGGGAGGTGAGTGAATGCCCTTATGTGTAGATTGTAGAGGTGTTGCCTTTTGCTTGTTACAGAAGTATTAGGTTGCCAAGTGTCATCAGAACAAAACGCCACCTTTGCTTTTTCACTTTGTCATTCTGACAGTTATTGATGCTTGGAGTTTGGAGGGGGGGGGGGGGGGGGTGCGAACTTAAAAGTCCCCCCCCCCCCCCCCCCCCCCCCCATGTCTTTCCGATCAAAGACATGGCCATTTTAAAGGAGGGCTAATAAAATAGCTGATTATCAAAGTATTTATGGGTGAAAGTACTGTCTTCTGCAGGGTATATGGTCTGGTGTTATCTCTTCCATTTACGGCTAGGAAGATCAGGAAAAACCCTGGCTTCGTGGGCCTGTATAGGGCTTGTAGGTCTCTGTCCCACTTTGTGACTGTTTATGGAGAAGTAGTGTTTGAAACGTGTTCTCTTTTGTGTGTCCCAATTGTCCAGGTATATTTGAAGAGTTCCAGCTTCCATACTATGATGTGGTGCCGTCTGATCCTTCACTAGAAGACATGAGGAAAATTGTGTGTGGAGACAAGCAGAGGCCTGCTATTCCAAACAGATGGCAGAATATTGAGGTTTGTCTTTCCCCTTTTGCATTTGAGTTTATTCTGCCGTCAAAAGTTTTCAGCTATGTTCAGAAACTGGGAACTAAAACAATCGGCTATGAGTGAATATTTAGGGAATTGAGTTTCCAAAAGCATAATAATAATAAATTTGAAAATTATGTAGCATTACCAATTCTGAGGTTGGCCTTTGAGATGATATAAGTTTGTTTTTCTTGGGCTTTCTGAAGTTAATTACATTTGTTCTGTGGTAGGTACAGTCATATTGTATTAACGAAGTAAACATTCCTCCGAACAGTCTTTCTGTCATGACAGTCGATAGAATTTGGGGTTTTTGTGTTTACCAATCTTTCAACACTTAAAAGGTTTGTTTATTTCAGTGAGTCACTGAAAACTTGTCTTATCTGTTCTTTCTGAAGAAAAAAGATTTCATTTCCAAGTGATTTTTTTGTTTAATAAAAAAATTTATTAGTTCAGGTTCAAATAAGCATAAAACAAAATGAATACATGGATTTTTTCTGTCTTTTCCAGTCTCTACGAGTGATGGCTCGCCTCATGAAAGAATGCTGGTACAGCAATTCAGCAGCCCGCCTTACTGCCTTGCGCATCCGCAAAACCTTAGCTGGTCTGGCGGATCAAGAGGACCTCAAGATATAGACTGGAGAGGACTGGCTTGAAAGAGAGGACAGAAGCTTATGCTGTGAGAAACTTCTCCCTCTGGGGTTAGGGAGCCTGGGATAGTTACAAAACTTTTGCCGAGATGAACACTGTTGGTCTCTGTGCTGTGTGCTTTGTGTAGAAGGGGAAGGAGAGAATGCTGTGGGTGTGCAGGGTCGTCTCGCAGAGTGGCCAGACAGGGCCGGGCGCTGAGTGTGAGGTGCCATGCTATGTGTTGTCTTCAGGCCCTGGATGTAACGGCCGGGTTCAAGCTTGTGCAGGCCGATGCAACTCCGTGGATTTGGTCCTTCTGAGTGTGAAGGCTTTTGGTGTAACTGGTGCTTCCCCCTCCTGCCCCCGGTGTTCTCCACCGTGCTGATGTGAGCGATTATGTGTGGGTGTGCCATATATGTGAGTTTGTTTGTGTGCGCGAATTTGTATGTTGAGTGCATGTGTGATTGTGTGGGTGCACAGTATGTGTGCATGAATGATGGGTGTGTAAATTTTTTCCCCCCCGTCATAGCCAGACAATGCATCATTACATTGGGGAGTGGTTATTTTTGCCCAACCTTCTGCTGACTCTTAGTTGGGGTGGTCAGCAGGCATCACCTGGTTTGATATTCTTTGCTAGTGACCTTCTTTTTAATTCAAGAGTCCCTTGCTCATTATTCAATAACAGTTGTTGTGTTGGAGGTCCCGGGATGAGTGCCTGCAATTACTGGGAGGGTCACTTAAATTTGTTACACAACAACTGTTATCTATAAAAAGAAAAGCACCCTGTCTGATTTACAGTATTAGTTTCAGAAGTGAAAAAAAGCATTATTCATCCTTTTAATGCAAGAGATGCCCGAGATGTTGTGAAATGTTTTTCCAGGGTGAAATCTTGGGATTTTTAAAGTCTAAACTTTCCCAATGAATTGACACTTTTCTTTTTTCACCTATGAAGATGGTAGGGGTTCGTCTCCGTGTCTTGTTATTCAAAGTCTTTTCATACTCTATGCTACTGTGCCATACACCGTGTACACAAAATGAATAGCCGGACTTAAATTTCATGTTGAATTCGCTAAGCAATTAGCAATGTAAATGTCAATAAGCCCTGCAAATGTTTTAGAGTAGAGTTATGAAACTTTCATTTTCCCATGTCCACAAGCTATTTTCACATTCACACTGTTTAGGATTTTTTGGTTCTGGTCTACTTGCTCACACCTCCACTCCACACCACCCCTGTCTGTCTGTCCTAGTAGTTGATTGTGTGCAGAGAATGTGAAGAGTTCTGCGAAGTTGACCTTCAGGCAGCACAAAAAGGACATCACAACACAGGAGGGATTTAGAGAACAGTTGTGTTGCATGTAGTCTCAAAATGTTGTTAGTTGAGTTATTTTTAAAAATTGTTTTCGTATCGGTTAAGCTTGAAAGTTGGTATTACTTAAAAACTATATATTTTTATAATTAAGCTTTTGTTCCGTTCTTTTATGTTTTCATATGGTCAAAATTTTGTTGGGTTCATACAGCCAGGAGATGGTCAGTAGGACAGCGCTGTTATTGTTTTGTTTTAATTTTAGACGGACAGCAAAAACACATACTATAACATGTGCTGAATGAGATTTTAAAAATTAGGATTGTAAATTTTTAAGAGCTTCTTTATTGTTGGCATTGTTTGAATGCAGAGCTCTTCAGACAAGACAAAATGAATTTGGGTTAAGAAATGCATATATTATATAGGAAAATAGATCTGCTTTTATGGTATGTTTATAATTTTGCAAATCTTATTGAACTTTTGAATCCAGACTTGTGAGATATGTACATACATATAGGTATAAACTGCTGAAAGGCCTGTTAATAGTTTTCTTAGCCAGTCAAAATGCATCTAAATTTCTGGGTATGAAGTTCAAAACTTGCGTATAACTTATGTAGTACTGGTATTCAAATTTTGGAATTTCTTCTGAAAGTATTACTCCTCAAGTACTGTGTTTTGGGATTGTCAGACTGCTTTGTTTCTGTTATTGACAGTTTGTACCTGTATGCAGAAGTTCAGGGTTCTAGTCTGAGTGGAAGCTGAAGTAATCTTTTCTTGTCCTTCCTTGAAAAATTTCCTTTTTGTCCGGTGTCTATTGGGGGACCAAATGCTCTGTCTTTGAAGATGTATCTAGTGCAGTGTTAAACTTCCACAGGCCATTCAGTCTTGGAACAGAGATCTTTTGTTTTTTTAGAAGGGTTTCATAAACACTAGTCTCATTTTTTCTAGCAAAATGACATATACACGATTTCATTGATTTTGTCATCTGTCTTGGCATTTGATGGGGTGTTTTAAGGAGATAGCTGTACATGTTTGTTCGTGACAAAACAAATACTCTGGGTTTGACTGTGTTTATTTTTCCTTCAAGTTCTAATAAAGATACTGTGTCTATATACAGCTAGACCTGAATACAGCTGTGCCAGCAGTGTTATGGTTGATGATCGGTCCAGAGGTGTGTGATCAGTTGAGAGTTGTTTCTTATTCACAAGTCACTTACTTTGCTGTAAGGAAGGGGGTAACGCAAGCTTGCATAACACTGCTAAAGCCTTCCTTAAGTCGTCATGATCGGAGATTGAACTTGCTGTCCCCCTCCCTCTCCCTTGGTCAGAGAAAAAAGGTGCCTCAGGTCTGTAATGCTAAATTGACATCCACAGTCTGGCGTAAGAATTTTGAGGATGAGATTTTCAGGATGGAGTTGACTGGGGCTCTGGTCTGGTTCATCAGTTTTTGCACCTTTTTTATTCTTCTGTTTCCATTCTCCCGATCTTTCTCTTTTTGCCATTATAAAAGTGATGGATCTGAAATGTCAAACCTAAGGTTTTATGTATTATTTTTTTTTTAGCAATTTGTTTAACAGATCTTTTCTTAGCGAGACGGTTTGTGCTGCAGATGTGAGAGCCTTGAAGGCAGACTGGTGGGAAGTGTCCTACTGTTCAAGCTGTCTGGAAGAGAGGGAGAAAAACAACATATGTTGGGTCTTGCAATAAGAGATAGAGTATGCTTTATAGTACTTCATTGTTTCTCATTGTTTTATTTCATGAAGAGTATTCAGCGCACAATATATTAAAGCTCTCAGCTGACCTTGTAGGCCTCCTACCGGTAGTGCTATTTTGTTTTTTTTTAAATGTACTTTTCATTTCTCTTATAGATGTACTCTCACCCACTCATGTACAGACTCAGTCCTTTACATTTTTGCCCGAGAGTGTGTGCGCGCATACTCGCATACTTGGGTAAAAGCTGTCACCCGTGTGCACTCACACAGAGACACACACACATATCAGTCATCGGCACACCCATTCCAAGTAGTTATTGATTGGTCTGTTATCATTTCATTAAAATCTATGTCAGATGAGTCCAAGAAGGTAAAAATGTAAACTAGAGCATGTATTTCCTTTCTCCTTGATGTTCTTGTTTTGTGTTTTAGGGACAGAGAAAGCTTGCATCACTTGCTGTAACACTCTTTCTTTCTTTTTATTTGTTATTTTATTTTGTTTTTTGTTGTTCTTATTGTTGAAAGATGGGGAGGTGGAATACACAATATTTTATACAAAGTCATCATTTTTGTGCATATTATGTGAAAATTCAAACACTTGTTGGTAGTAGACTAGTGCACTGATTGTCAGGTGCACAGACATCGCTGTCATCTCATGTGTTGTCGTGTCTGCTGGCAGTTTTTTGAGCTCCTAAGTCTAGCCATGTTCCTTTTAATTCAGTCTAAGGAAATGATTGTTGTCCTTCAACTTGTGATGTCAGGACTCCAACCCAAAATGTAAAAAAATTAGATATGTTTAGGTTAGGTTTTTTATTTAAATATTTGAATTAATCCTCTGTTTTCTCGTCTAGTCTTCCTTTCTCGTAATAGCTGTCTTTTTGTTGATAGCAGGTAGGTTAAAGTGCTGGCTAGTCTCTACCTATACCTGTTCCTCTGGGGGGTTTTTTCTTCTATCTTTCGAGTTCCTTTGCTCTATTGGTCTGCCTTTGTGACTATTATTTTTCGCTAGCTTGAAAGCCTTTGTTTTAATATGTTGTGTCACATGTTACCTGGGAAAAGATAAGATTGTGCAGTTCATAAATTCAAGTTCCCTAAAAATTTTGCTTTTTTTAGCCTACAAGAAAGGTTATGTTGCAATTCTAGATTCAAAGGCTCTTACCTTGTTTTGTTTTGAGAGACTAAATCACTAGATGTCTTTTCTAGAACATTCCAGACCAGTGCCCAGTCTAGGAAGGCCATAGGTTTTTTAGGATGAGAAAAATAGGAAAGGGATTGTAGGCCAATGCTTCTGGACTTGGCTTGACTTCACTGTCTTCCTGCATTTAAAAAAATGTTGGTGAGGGTGTGACATTTATGAAAGGGTTTTGTTGTTTTCCTGTGTTGTTTTAGCCAGCTCAGTTGTACGTAGTTGGAGGGTTCTGTTGTTTACTTCAGTGCCCAGAGTTGCGTTTGAGCTGCCAAGAACTTGGTACATCCACTGTCGCGTAAGAAATGGACGTTTGGTGGTGCAAGTCTGGCTTGGCTATCACTGAGGCTTTGTCTGATTGCAGTACTTGTAGAGCTTTTGGAATGGAGGAAAGGTCTTCTCAGTATCTTGTATTATGCTCTCACTGGGACTGTCATCGTAATCACTTTAAATGCTGCCATCTTTCATAATTTATATCATCCAGTGTCAATCCCCAGTCATCTGTGAAGCCTATGTGATTTTCATATGTATCCCCTCCCTCTTTTTTCCCTCCCTTTCACCCCCCCCCCCCCCTATCCTTTCTTCTTTTTGTCTTTTCACTCTAGTGTTGCCTGTCATCTTTTTCTCTATTTCTACGTCATGTCTCTCTCTCTCCTGATCACCCTCTTCCTTCCCTTTTTCACTCATCCTCACCTTCACCCCTTTCTCCTTCCCTCCATCTCTCCCCCTCCCTCTCTCCCCTCTCCCCTCCACCCGTGAAATGTGGCCCAATCACTCCACACTCACTTTCTATCGTCATCTACGTCTCATCTTTTCACATACTTCGTCCAGCTTCAGGAGTAAGGACAGCAGAAATGGCAATCCCCACAATACATATATATGTTTGTTTTTTCTTTTACGAGTATGTCTGTGCTGTGTCTCTTCTATTTGGAACATGTGATAGAGACTCTCTCTCGTCTCTTGCTGAATGTGTGCAAGTTTTGGTGGGTGGGTGTGGCTTCATGGGAGCCATTTGATGAGACTTTCCGTCATCTTGTATCAGAGAGTGGTTTTGTGGTCTGATTGGGATATGCCCTTCCCCACTTCCCAATCCCCATTCCTTTCATTACTTGAATTTTCACCTTGTATGTCATAGCATTTGTACTACAACTGTTTTGTTGAAGTTTTGTAAAAAGTGTTTTGTGCACGCTCTTGATTTCATTTTGTGGCGGGTGACATGTACATAGATATATAAATA
>NW_004797638.1:1500-8237 GCF_000002075.1 Aplysia californica | reverse complement strand
ATATAAAAATATTGATGAAGAAATTCTATTGCCCATGTGTGCGCCTTGAGATATAGTGATGTCTTTGAGTTTTGATATTTCCGTAACGCCTTTATGATTTTTTAAAGTTTAATTGTTCAGTTCAGTTTTGTCTTGTGGTTTGTATTTGGTCTTCGTGGTTGTTTCAGCTCTTCCTTGGTGTTGTTTTATTTGTTTGTTTGCATTTTCTTCTAAATATTGTGTTTGTTATCATTTATTGATTTTTTTTCTGAGGGAAAGGGGAGGGGGGGGGGTAATAATTTGAATTATAAATATTTTTTTTCCCCATCCTTTCCTCTTTTGGGCTTGCAAGATCTAGACTTCGTAAAGGGGTTGGGGTGCAGTAGATTTAATGGTTTCTCTGCATAACTTGAAAGCTTTCTTGAATGTTATACTACTTAAAGCCTCTTTTTGCCAATATGAGAAAATAGTTTAGATGTCTAAATTAAACTTGACTCAGATAATTCCTTTTCGCCTGAATAGATGCTTATATGTCCTTTTTTGTTTAAAAATGATGATTTGCTTATTTTTGATAGTGTGAAGAAGGCACCTGCTTTTCTTGTCCGTTAACAGCATCTTTCTCATCTTTCTGTGCATTGTGGTTCCTTGTGTGGAAATATGGCAACATGTTTCTAGTAATGGTCATTCCTAAAGGCTTCAGACTGTTCCTGAGTTAGGATGCTCCTTTAGCTCAGTTGGTACCATGCTGGACTTTGGACAGAACGACCTTGGTTTGAATCCCCAAATGGGCGTACTTGTATTCAGGTCATTTTGTGGAATTTTCAAGGTTCTCAACCCATTTGGCTGTGTCCTTTTAGACATGGACATAAAATTGGGAGGTCCAAACTCTTAAACAACCTGACAGTCTTCAAAGGGGCATTAAATCCATGCACATACTTAATTTTTCCTCTGTTGCTTGAGACATGAGTAATTTATCACTTCTTTTTTCCTTGTATTACAGGGGCGTGTGTTTCTAAGATTCACTGTTCTGATTTCAAAGTTTATGAAGAACGTACTTTTGCATATTTAATCCAGATTCAGAGAGGTATTGTGTTATTGTAAGTTTTTGGTTTAAGATTGTTCTTGAACGAAGAATAGATTTGTGGGTGGGAAAGTTTGCAATGTTTGCTGTAAGAATTGACTTCACTAACAACAGTGTGGTTTATAGCTGCTAATGTTTGACAGGCAGTAGAATGTTCATTGGGTTGTTCCAATTTCTGTGCTCTACACTATAGCATCAGGTTTGAGTGCAAGGTATATACAAGAAAATTGTTATTAAATGAAAAATTTTGTCATAATGGAGATTTAAAAATGTACAACTTACACAGATCATGATGGCTAAACAACACCTTTTTTTTTTCTCAATATAGTCCCCGTGAAGAGTGAAATATTTTTCTCGTTGTTGTACAGGGAAATTTATGCCATCCCTGAAGAATTTTGCGTCGAGCGACTGAAGCCAATCTTTTACATGCTCCACAAGATTTGTGTCATCAGTGATTTTCTCCTCAGCTAAATGGTTGGATTCATTTTGTTCTTTTCAATGGTGCACCCAAATGGAGAATCACCCGCACTACTAAAAACTTTTACAAAATTGAAAAATGTTACATATTTATCTAACCTGGCCATTTTTGTTAATTCCTTAATCATCCTGGTATTTTCATTTTTTTAAAAATTTGATGTATTTACATAGTCGTGTGCGAAGATGCATCCATATATATCACTTCTTGTGCTCATTTATTCCTGGCCTCTTGTTTCTGCACAGATTTACCATCTTTTTTTTGGTTGTCGTGTATCAAATCCAAAATGAAAGAGACTCAAGATAGATGTCTTTTCTGAATTGTTCTTTACTGAACCGGTCATACCAGGGCCCAACTTGCTACTATTTATAGCTTGCTCACTTTGGTCCAACTGGTTAATGCTAGATAAAGACAGTTTGCTGTGTTTTATCTTCCTATGTCCTTGCTTGCTGGCCCAAAAGTTGGATGACAATAGAATCTAAAACCTCATTAAATGAAGGTCACTGAAAACTAAGGTTCTGGCACATTTTCTTTGATGCTAACCTATAGTGAGTTGAAAAAATAGTAGTGGATTGACAACATACCCCTAAAATATTTTTAAAAAGTAAACGTGTTTTCATCAATGCCACACTTTAATTGCACGCCTTTGAAACATGGCCCTACAGATGGGTGTGTACTTTTTGTGGGAGGTCAGTGTGGTGTCCTTGTTTCAAAATTAGTATTTTGTATTCCCGGTTTCTGTGAATCATTTCTTGAAGTGATCCTGTGTATGCACCAAAAGGGAGGTGTTTAATATAGCCCCCCCCAAACCACATTTGTTTAGAAGATGGCCAACATGCAGATCCCCATGCAAAATTTCCTTTGCATCGGCAAATTAATAAGTGAGCTACAAATTGTTTTTGTTAAATGCAAACAGACGAAAGTGAAAAAGCTACACTTGGTTGCTATATCTCTTCCCGTGAACCTTTCAAAATGATTACAACATATTTTTTTTTTCATTTAGTCACTCCGTATATTACACGGCACCACTTATGCTATGGCACAGTTTAATGATAAGAGTAAGTAATTTAATCGAGGGTGTGAAAAGGTCATGGATTAATAGATGGGTGTTAAGTACGACATGGAATCATGGATCTAATGTGATGGACAGTCCAAGTTTGTGAGCTCCTAACCCAGGCTTGTTCAGTTCATGTTGTGGTTGAACTGACTTTATTTTTTAAAAAAGGTGTCAAAGCTTTACAGAATTCAATGTTAAAGATAGTGGAAGGTTTGAGAAGGGAGTGTGTGCATATGCTTGATGGTCTATTTATAGTGCATCCGGTGCAAGATGTCAGTACATTATACGTCAGTATTTAAACATAAATTGTCTATCTTCATAGTTTTATTTACATTTTTACATATTCATCTTTTGTTTTGATTTTACTCATCATATACCTCATTATTTTTTTCTACTATGATATGTTGTTTGCTGGTTAAAAAAGGTCATGTATTTTTACCTTTGTCTTGGACATTTTATTTGGCATTAAATGTAGATTATGAAGACTAAGAAATTTCCTGCTATCGGAAGTGTTTGTTCCTTCCTATCTGTATTACTCACATTATTATTAAAATGGCAACTTCATTTATTTTCTGTTCTTTTATTCTAGTACTTTGTAGTTTGTACTTTTCACTGGGGACTGTAGGGAAGCATTTCTGTGAGACCTTGATGTAAATTTTATAAATTCTTTAAAAAAAAATATATATATTTTTTTTTAGCTCTTTCTATTTTGACGTCTCAGCCTTCCCATCGTGTTTAACTTTTGGGGTGTCAGTGAAGAAGTGTAGCTGAGTGACTCATGAAATTGATAATGCCAGTTCCAGAGCTCTGAAGTCCCAAACATTTTGGTTTTCAGTTTAGATTTTCTTTTTTTTGAAAAACATTTGTTGTCAGTTATAAAACTATGCCTGTGGTTCAAGGTGAGTTTAGGCCCCTAAAGTGGTTTGAATTTCTTAAAATGGGTTTTCAACCCGATAACTTTTTATTATCCTTAGTTTGGATTTGTCTTTTTTTTCTCCTCTCTTTTTTAAAATCCTAGTCTGGATATCTCTTAACTTTGTGGTGTCTTGTCTCCACGTTCTCGTTGACTGAAGTCACTGTATGTTCCTGTTTTTGTCTCTTCAGGCAAGCCACATGCTGTTTGTAAACAATGTTATTAAGGTACTTGTTGGACTTGTAAACAATTGTAAACTTTGTAAATCTAGTGTTGTCTTATCAAAAGGAAGACTGATGTAAAATCGTTGTACATTGAAACCAATAAAAATAATTAGCAAAAAAAGAAAAGGAAGATTGTTATGTTGTTTTTTTTGTACGTGTTCATTTGGTTGATATCTTACCTGTTGCTGGTGCTGGAAGAGCACCACTGGTGGGTGCATCGCTTTTGAACCAGTTAACTTTATAAAAGTTAATATCTGATCCCTTTTGGACCAGTTAACATTTAACCCTGTCCATACGCCGCGGGTGATTTTGTACCACAGACGTTGTATTCTTTACATTTTAGAATACTTCTAGTGCGAAGATCTCTTTGAAACTTTCAGCATTTCTCAAAAAATCATTTTGACAGACTGCTATGCATAGTGTACGGATCGGATTAATGAGTACATTTCCTCTTTGGAAAGTGGGGGCACAGAGTTCCCCACATCGTATGGAAACGATGGTACGTAAATCACGACGTACGGATAGGGTTAATAACAGATTCGTTTTTGACCACTTTAAATAAAACGGATCCTTTTGGACCAGTTTATGTAATGATGTAATGTCCAACCCCTTTTGGACCAGCTCACATAATACCCATTTGGAGCACTTCATGTAATAACAGATCCTCTCTGGACCAGTTTATGTACTATCCAGTCCCTTTTAGACCAGTCTATATAATATCCAATCCCGTTTGGACCAGTTTACGTTATTTCCGATTTCTTTTGGTCCAGTTAAACAGGTAGATTTATTTCATCCGGTGGTAATCGGACGAAATGAGGATTATAGAAAGATATTAGTGGCTTTGAATACAAGGTGGTCAATGCGTGATACACGAGGGGGTCTATGGTTTTACTATCCCTTTCAAATGTTATTTTTTAAAAGCAAGACCTACAAATTTGACGGCCGTCTCTGAAAGTACCAAGCCAAGTAAGTGGAGAGCCTTGAGAACTCGAACTACCCAAGTTCAAAAATGTCCCAGTGGGAATTTAAATAGGAGGGTCCATCCGCTCTATCCATGTAGAATATAATTTAATTACAACTGAACTAATGTATATTAATAATATAATAATTTATAAACTTTAATGCATGTATAATGCAACTATATAATTTATATACGTCATGCATTCTTAAATATTTATCATTTTTATGGATGATCCAATTGGTCATTGTCAACCATGGGCCACATACAAAAAATTGCCGCAAGTTTGATCTAGTAATAGTACAGTTAACACACATACACACACTCTCATGTACTTGATAAATGTATAAAGGTTAGTGGTATATATGACAAGAATATATCTGCCTGAAGAAAAAACACAAGACAATATGCTGTCATTCGTTGAAGTTTACACAAATGGGGAACTTTAACCCGTGTTACTATTCATGTGATTCTCCCTTATATCAAAATCTTTCGTAAACTTCTGGTCCTGTGTTGAAACTATTCCAGTTTTAGTTACTGTGTGAACTGCGTCTTTACCTTTGGCAAATTCTGGTCTTAGAAAAACTGATAAAGCATGTACATTGGACATTTATAAGATTCTGTTCCTCTAGAATTAGAATGTCGTACAATACGAAAGTCCATGCAAGGCTAGTCATCAAGGAAAAATATTATATAAAAAAGTTGAGAAAATATGGCCAACTAATTAAAAAAGAAAAAAAAAAAAAAGAAAAGAAGCAAAAACACGTCTTTTTTAATGCACATGAGTCTTTTATTTTCAATACACGCGACTGTAAGTTTAAAACAAAACAAAAGAAGAAATAGTGTTGAAAAATATGCAATATAAAAAGTATGACATGTTACTTGTTGAAAAACATTCACATTCTAAAAAGAAAAATAATACCCGCCACATGTTTCTCCCAGCAGCATTGGCTTACATTACAAACAAATGCATATGTTATAACATGGACAATATAGAGTGATTAAAGAGCTATGGATTCTTGCATAGACAGCAGTTACCCAAATATCACTAGTAAAAGTAAATTTTGAACCCCCCTCTCCCCAGGCGAACTGCTTGACCTAGTGCACAACATCCCGGGTCACCGTGGGGGTCACACAGATGTCACATATGTCTTACTGTCCCCGCGGTTTTATGCCAAAAAAACATTTAAAATTCTGAAATTATGCAAACTGAGCCCAAAAATGTGAAATTATCCGATTCTGTTAATTTTAACAACGAATGATAAAGGAAAATATAGGCTACAGAAATTATGCAAAAAATGATCACATTAAATTTTTGCTAAATTATGCAGGGTGCATAAAACCCCGGGGGGGACAGGTCTTACAAGAAAAGGAAATACATACATGTACAAATATAGTATGTTGTGATCATCATGATTCGCGAAGACGTGTGGGGGCTAAAATTTACTTTTACCAATATCTATCTCATCTAACTAACATTTCACTTTTTTTCTTTCTGCTGAAGCCACACCTTAACAAATTCTTCGTAACTGATTTTCTTGTCGTCATCCTTGCAGTAGTAGCACAGGAGGTCTGAGATCTTCTCCGCCCGCAGCTTCAGCTCAAACTCGCTCTTCACCGCCTCCAGGATCTCCTCCTTGGACAAGAAGCCGCTGCTGTCAGCGTCCAGTTTAGTGAACACCTGGTGAGGTAAAGGGGAAAATTGTGGGTGGTGGTTGGCGGGTGCTCTCTCTGGTGTGGTTGGCTTCTTCTTTCCTATCAAACATCTATCGTCTTTATCTCCCCTCTTTCTTTTTTGTGTTTGTTGATAGCCTACTCTCTTGTAACACTCACGTCTAATCTTCGGCTCTTATATTGATGACCTAATTGTGCTGCAAGTGCCGTAAAACACTTATTAAAACTAAAAGGGGAAAATATGTTGATGTTGTTGGTGGTGGTTGTGGGGTGGGGTGGGGTGGGTGGTGGTGGTTCTGTTGTTGGTTGTGGTGGTGGTGGGGGTAGGGGTAGTGATTCTGTTGTTGTGTTAGTTGTGGTAATGGTGTTGGTGGTG
>NW_004797638.1:0-1371 GCF_000002075.1 Aplysia californica | reverse complement strand
GGGGGGAGGTTTTCTGTTGTTGCTGCTTGTTGTTATATGTGTGATTGTTGTTGCCTTTTGTTGCGTTTCTTGACTGTTTGTGTTGCTGTGGCAGTTTTTGCTGTTGTTCTTGCTCTCAGAGATGTTGATGTAGGTAGTATTGTTGGTGTTGCTGTTGGTAGTGATGGTGGTTGTGGTGATAGTGTTGGTTCTGTTGTTGTTGGTTGTTATTGCTCTTGATGGTGGTGTTTTTGTTGCTGCGGATGTCATTGTTTTTATTCTTGTTCTGCGGGTGGTTGGCGGGTGCTCTGGTGGGGTTTACTTCTTATTTCCCATGAAACGTCTATCGTCCTAATCTCACCTTCTTCTTTTTAAAATGTTTGTTACTCTCTTGTAACACCTCTAATGTTCTAGTGCTCATATGATCTTATGCAGTTGCGATCGCCGTAAAACCTCTACTTAAACTAAAACTAACATTCTTGTTCTGGCTATCGTCCTTAGTGTTGTTGTTATTGTGACTATTGAGTCTGAGCCATATCATCAGACGCTTGGACTGATTGACCCGCACCTGCTAATTGTCGTCAATATTGAGACTGACAATGGTCGTTCGTAATTAATGTAGTGTTGAAACTGATTACTGTCGTCAGTATCGGTGGTGAAAGAGGAAGCAGATGAATTTTTTAAAAATTTCAACACAAAACACAACAAAACAAAACAAAAACTAAACAAACAGAAGGTAAAGGAATTCTGATATTGTCAATTGTTGCAATCAAACGCAGTTATAATATTTTGGACATCTCTTTTTGGACCCATGAAGGCCTGTCGCGATTTGTGTAAAGAAATGCATAGCGGCAGCCTACTTTTGTGTTATACATGAAACCATTTACTACAGTCTGCTGTTGTTACTAAACCAGGGCTTTCAACACCGAGATGCTTCAATATTTCGTTGTTGTTGTCGTTGTTGTTGTTGTTGTTGTTGTTGTTCTCGTTCTTCTTCTCTTCTTCTTCTTCTTCTTCTTCTTCTTCTTCTTCTTCTTCTTCTTCTTCTTCTTCTTCTTCTCCTCCTCCTCCTCCTCCTCCTCCTCCTCATCATCATCATCATCATACCCAAAAGAGAAAGGGATCTGAGGTTGAATTTGAAATCCTGCCAAATATTGCACGTTTAAAAAGTTTGGGAACTGCTGTGTCTACAACCAACAGAATTTTACTAATTTACAAGGCAAGCGCTTTGAAATAACAATCGTGTACATTTTACCGCAGTATTTATTATACACATATTATATCGCCTTACCTGGTGCATCACTGTCGCTGTCTCCTCTATGCCAAACACACGCAGGAATTCCTCATAAGATACCTGTGACATTTGGGAGAGGGGGCGGGGTGGTAAGGAAA
>NW_004797637.1:800089-806913 GCF_000002075.1 Aplysia californica | reverse complement strand
CACACACACACACACACACACACACACACACACACACACACACACACACACACTCACACACACACACACCAAAGACAATTCCTCAAAGACTCTGAGCTCTTTTGTTAGCTTTGCTTTTGTCCAAAGAATTTATTAGAAAAAAAAGGAACACATTCACATGTATATATAATGTGACAATACAATATGAGAAAGATCAGTCATTTCCTACTCCACATTCATACACTTTATGCTCTTTAGAACAATTAATTTGAAATCACACAAACATCTGAGAATAGATCTATAATATATATATATTTATGAAAATGTGTAGAAACAAAGCATTCATCAGAAATAAGCATGGCCGCCGTTTTGCAATACAGTCACCGTGATACTGTAGCAGAAGAGAATTTATCTCTACAGGTAGAAGAGAATTTATCTCTACAGGTAGAATAGAATTTTTCTCTACAGTCACCGTGACGCTGTGGGAGAAGAGAATTTATCTCTACAGGTAGAAGAGAATTTATCTCTAAAGCCACCGTGAAACTGTGGGAGATGAGAATTTATCTCTTCAGTCAAAGTCACTATGACGCAGTGGCACAAGAGAATTGATCTCTTTAGTCACCGTGACACTGTGGGAGAAGAGAATTTATCTCTATAGTCACCGTCACCATGACACTGTGGGAGAAGAGAATTTATCTCTATAGCCGCCGTAGCACAAGAGAATCTATCTCTATAGCCCCCATGACACTGTGGGAGAGGACAATTTATCTCTGCAGTCACCGTTACACTGCAGGACAAAATTTTTTATCTCAATAGTCACTGTAAAACAGTGGGAGAAGAAAATTTATCTCTACAGTCAAAGCCACGATGACGCTGTGGAAGAGGAGAATTTATCTCTATAGACACTGTGGGAGAGGAGAATTTATCTCTATAGACACTGTGGGAGAGGAGAATTTATCTCTATAGACACTGTGGGAGAGAAGAATTTATCCCTGGCTATAACCTCTGACGTCACACCAGTTCCCACCACATTTCTCCACAACACATGTGTGCAACGACACCTCTACACAGACACGGCATAGACGCCACGTGAACACAGCGCACAGACACCACGCCACGTGAACACAGTGCACAAATCACGTGGACACAGCACACACACACATCACGTGGACACAAAAATGGCACATGTGTTGATCTTTCGCCGTACTCTAAAAGCACACACACACACACACACACACACACACACACACACACACACACACACACACACACACACACACGCACACACACACACTTTCAATTTTAAAAAGAGTTTTACGCCACTTGCAAGACAATTAGATTACATTATGTAAGTGCCAAAGATCAGAGGTATTATTTGTTAGAGAAAAGCATATAAAAAGGGGAGAGAAATAATGACAATACATGTTTGACATTAGAGAAAGATAAGGACAATAGACGTTTGACATTAGAGAAAGATAAGGACAATAGACGTTTGACATTAGAGAAAGATAAGGACAATAGACGTTTGACATTAGAGAAAGATAAGGACAATAGACGTTTGACATTAGAGAAAGATAAGGACAATAGACGTTTGACATTAGAGAAAGATAAGGACAATAGACGTTTGACATTAGAGAAAGATAAGGACAATAGACGTTTGACATTAGAGAAAGATAAGGACAATACACGTTTGACATTAGAGAAAGATAAGGACAATAGACGTTTGACATTAGAGAAAGATAAGGACAATAGACGTTTGACATTAGAGAAAGATAAGGACAATAGACGTTTGACATTAGAGAAAGATAAGGACAATAGACGTTTGACATTAGGGAAAGATAAGGACAATAGACGTTTGACATTAGGGAAAGATAAGGACAATAGACGTTTGACATTAGGGAAAGATAAGGACAATAGACGTTTGACATTAGGGAAAGATAAGGACAATAGACGTTTGACATTAGAGAAAGATAAGGACAATAGACGTTTGACATTAGAGAAAGATAAGGACAATAGACGTTTGACATTAGAGAAAGATAAGGACAATAGACGTTTGACATTAGAGAAAGATAAGGACAATAGACGTTTGACATTAGAGAAAGATAAGGACAATAGATGTTTGACATGAGAGAAAGATAAGGACAATAGACGTTTGACATTAGAGAAAGATAAGGACAATAGATGTTTGACATTAGAGAAAGATAAGGACAATAGACGTTTGACTTGACAGGAAAGAAAGATAACGACAATTTATTTTTTTATTGGGTTTTTTTTTTTTTGGTAAGTGTTTTACGGCGCTTGCAACTGCATGCTTATACTAGTATGGGATAGAGCGATATATGATAAATGCAATCATTTATCATTATTATTTATTTTTTAAAATTATATTATTTAATATTATTAGGTCTTTCCTACCAGAAGATCAGGGGTGGGTCTGAAGGACAGCAGTAAGAAGGAGCCAAGGAGTAGCAGTAGAGAGGCTGCAGAAAGAAAGAGCCAAGGAGTAGCTATAGAAAGGCTGCAGAAAGAGTCAGGAGCCCAGAGGAGGGGGCAAAGGAGGTGAGGGGACAATATTATATGTTTGATAGGAAAGAGAGATAAGGGCAATATCTTGGAGCTCAGATTCAACGAACCCGGATCAAACGAAAAGAGTGTTCTAATTAATAAAAATCAATCAATAAAAATTACTCGGATTCAACGTACACATGGTCGCTTTTAAGGACAAGCGGGCTAACCCAGATTTCAGAGGTTTCCAGAAATCTTGGTCTACACCAAAAGTGGGCATTGCCCTACCTATAGGAGAAGTTTGCTTTCATTGGTGTGTATATTTGTTTGGTTATAGAGAAAACTTTCCTTGTCTTTTAAAGAAACTGAACAAAAACTTTACCTTCAATTTTTTCAAAACAGCATTTTTCGGGATAGCCCCATTGTGCTTAAAAGCGACCGTATAAATGAGCAAGCTCAGATTCAACGAAGCAGCTCCCACGTTGAACTGCCTCATGCGACCAATCAGCGGCCTACATTCATACCAACACACACGCTTTTTAGCACTCACACATGTCTTAGCATGTGTCGGTGTCCGACGGGTGGCCAGCATACAAGTGTGTGTGTGTGTGTGTGTGTGTGTGTGTGTGTGTGTGTGTGTGAGACTGTGTGAGCGTGTCTGTGTGTGTGTCTGTGTGTGTGTGTGTGTGACTGTGTGTGTGTGTGTATGTGTGTGTGTGCGTGTGCGTGTCTGTGTGTGTGTGTGTGTGTGTGTGTGTGTCTGTGTGTGTCTGTGTGTGTGGTTGGGGCATCCCGGGAGGGGAGAAACAAATCACATCACACTTCTTTTTCCCCTCAAACTATCAGACTATCAAACTATCAGACTATCACTATCAAACAATCAAACTATCAGACTATCAGACCATCAAACTATTAGACTATCAGACCATCAAACTATCAGACTATCACTATCAGACCACCAGACCATCAAACAATCATCAGACTACCAAACCATCAAACTATCAGACCATCAGATGCACATTTAGCAATATTGCCTTTGTAAAGTCATCATCAGAACCAAATTCTGATCTGTGGAACAACTGCCACAACCTCCAGCAACTGACCACAACAACCACCAGGGGCTGACAGACACCAGCCCTACAAGACAATTGATGGAACGGAACAAATGGTCACTTTTAAGGACAAGTGGGCTAACCCAGATTTCGGGGGTTTCTAGAAATCTTGACCTACACCAAAAGTGGGCATTGCCCTACCTATAGGAGAAGTTTGGTTTCATTGGTGTGTATATTTGTTTGGTTATAGAGAAAACTCTCCTTGTTTTTTAAAGAAACTGAACATGGGGCAAAAACTTTACCTTCGATTTTCTCAAATCAAAATTTTGCAGGATAGCCCCCTTGTTCTTAAAAGCGACCAAATGTAAGAGATATGTGTCAGGACGTTGTGGAATCAGGCGCTAGTCAATTTTTGGACATGACATGGAGTTATTTGTATCATCTTAAAGCTGGTTCATTTGCCTTGATATCGATAAAAGAACATTTCCATTCATCTTCATAAGAAGTCACAATATTTCGGACTCACGGAGGTGGGGGTCACCTGGTTTCAGAGGTAAAACAAGCGAGAAAATGGCTGTATTTGCGGACTTCCAAAGCTTGCGAGTCCTTGAAAACTGCAAGTTTGCATTTTATATTTTACATTTCTCAGTGTAATCCACACTGAAATGTGTTTTTAAATAGACATTGAAGGTATATAGCCAAAAAACAAAATAAAAATGGCCAAACCAACGGAAAAAGCCAGTATCGTCGATGTCATTTGTTGACGAGCGCCTGAATTCAGTCCGCCGCCTCACATCCTGTCGTTGTTATTCAACAGTGTCATTGCAATATCATGTCATAAGTTCCAAAATTAAAAATTTTTTAAAATGTAGATGTAGAGTTTGAGTTTGATGAGGTACACCCATTGTTCTTGGTTTCATTTCTCTCGTTCAGCTTGAAGCAGTCACAGATGTCCACAAAGTAAACGTTTGGTATAGGAACAATGTCCTGAAGCAGTCACAGATGTCCACAAAGTAAACGTTTGGTAATGGAACAATGTCCTGAAGCAGTCACAGATTTCCACAAATTCAACGTTTGGTATTGAGACAATGAGAGAAATACAACAGTTTTTTACTCCTCGTTAAAATGTTGTATTTTGACATACGCCAAGGATGAAAGATGACGACAATACGTGTGTACGTACATATCTGATGGGCATATATATATATATATATATATACATGTAAATCTGATGGGCATATATATATATATATATATATATATACATGTAAATCTGATGGGCCCAATTTGCATAAAGGTAGAGTTAAGTAAGCTTACCTGGATGCAAAGAGAAAACACACATCCAAAACACTGATGCAGAAAAACAAACAAACAAAACAAAAAATAGAACCTACAATCTGGAATCAATAATTATAAATACACATAGATAGACATCGAAATTCTCACAGGCAGATCTAGTCTTCTCACACTGGGAAGATGGAGAGGAGAGGGGGAGACGACTTCTCTCCTCCCTACTCTTTCACTCACTCTTCTTCTCTCTCCTTCTCTCCTCCCTACTCTCTCGCTCACTCTTCTTCTCTCTTTCACTCCCTACTCTTTCACTCACTCTTCTTCTCTCCTTCACTCCTCCCTACTCTCTCGCTCACTCATCTTCTCTCTTTCACTCCCTACTCTTTCACTCACTCTTCTTCTCTCTTTCACTCCTCCCTACTCTCTCGCTCACTCATCTTCTCTCCCTTATTTTGTTCTAGCCATCCTCCTCCTCCCTACTCTTTCACTCACTCACTCTTCTTCTCTCTCGTTCACTCCTCCCTACTCTTTCACTCACTCACTCTTCTCTCCTTCATCCCGGGGCAAAATACAGGAACAAGAAAAAGTTTATTGCAAGGACACATGGACATCAGTTTAGTTTTAGTAAGTGTTTTACGGCACTTGCAACACAATAAGGTCATATAATATTATAAGTGCCGAAGATTAGAGGTGTTACAAGAGAGTAAAAAAACATAAAAAAGAAGGAAGTAAAAAACATGAAAAAGAAGGAGGAGAGATAAGGACGATAGATGTTTGATAGGAAAGAAGAAGCAAACCGCATCAGAGCACCCGCCAACCACCCACACATTCACAAAGCAGCGCAGCCAATTTCCGACAAATGCCACCACATATCCGCGCATCATCGATGACAAATGCAAACCACATATCCGCGCATCATCGCCGACAAATGCAAACCACATATCCGCGCATCATCGCCGACAAATGCAAACCACATATCCACGCGTCATCGCCGACAAATGCCACCACATATCCGTGCGTCATCGCCGACAAATGCCACCACATATCCGCGCGTCATCGCCGACAAATGCCACCACATATCCGCGCGTCATCGCCGACAAATGCCACCACATATCCGCGTGTCATCGCCGACAAATGCCACCACATATCCGCGCGTCATCGCCGACAAATGCCACCACATATCCGCGTGTCATCGCCGACAAATGCCACCACATATCCGCATGTCATCGCCGACAAATGCCACCACATATCCGTGCGTCATCGCCGACAAATGCTACCACATATCCGCGTGTCATCGCCGACAAATCAGCCACTCATCACAACAAAGAAATCCAAGAAACCTGCATTTTTCCGCCTGGTGGGTGATTTTTATTGACTTTTTTGGGGGTGAGGTTTGGCGCAACATCTTTCCCGTCCATCTAAACACATTTCCCAGCGGATTTCACTCAATCATGTTGATCGAAATCACCAAAAAATGTATATTAGCAGTTTCCAAAGCCAGTGGCCAAACTCCAGCGACCATTTTCTCGTCAATCTTACACTCCAGCGACCATTTTCTCTTCAATCTTACACTCCAGCGACCATTTTCTCATTAATTTTACACTAGCGACCATTTTCTCGTTAATTTTGCCTCATCATGCGGGCGATCCCCATCTCCTTCAATTACAAATACATGTATCTCGAATTGTATTCAAGATAAATACGTTGGGTTTTTTCATTCATGAAAAAGCAAGACAAATGAACAAGCTTTAAGACAATATCAAAACTTTAAGTGCTCAAAAATTGACGAGTCCCAGATTCCAGTGTGCACACACCATTCACACACCAACCTGCACACACAACCTGCACACACCAACCTGCACACACAACATTCACACACCAACCTGCACACACAACATTCACACACCAACCTGCACACACAACCTGCACACACCAACCTGCACACACACAACATTCACACACCAACCTGCACACACAACCTGCACACACCAACCTGCA
>NW_004797637.1:798694-799346 GCF_000002075.1 Aplysia californica | reverse complement strand
ACAACATTCACACACCAGAGCCAAGAACACACAACATTCACACACCAGAGCCAAGAACACACAACATTCACACACCAGAGCCAAGAACACACAACATTCACACACCAACCAGCACACAACAGTCACACACCAGAGCCAAGAACACACGAGGTGCGCTCACTAAATGAGTGAGTTCTCCCTGCTACACAGGGAGACATGGGCTAAACATCAGCACAGTGGACATACATGGAGATTTTCAACTGATGCCATTTTCTTCAAGTTTGACACGTCTGTTCACATTTCCTTCAAAATCAACGGTGCAAACTCAAGCCATAAGATTGACGTATATTTGTCCATAAATTTGACGTAAATTTGACACATCTAGAGATCTAGATCTATGTCTATAAATTTGACGTACCTATGTCCATAAATTTGACGTAAATTTGACCTAACTATGTCCATAAATTTGACATAACTATGTCCATAAATTTGACTCATCTCTGTCCCGAGGGCTACACTGGGAGAAGTGGGTGGTTGGCGGGTGCTCTGGTGCGGTTTGCTCCTTCTTTCCTATCAAACACCTATCGTCCTATAGAGGAATCTGTACTTGGGAGGGGGGGGAATAGAGGAACACATCTTTACTGGAGAGGAGGGGGGGGAATAGAGGAATCTG
>NW_004797637.1:796165-797243 GCF_000002075.1 Aplysia californica | reverse complement strand
GGGACGGGGGCAGGGGGCAGGGGTCGGTGTATCTCGGAGGTTTACCCCAAGGATCGTATCGTGAGGCGTGCTGACAGAATGAGTTACCTGACAGAATGAGTCACCTGACAGAATGAGTTACCTGACAGAATGAGTTACCTCTGGGATTTGAGCCCTTCGGAAAAAAGAAACATGACACTGACAATAAGTGAAGTTTTTACAATTTACAAATATGAAATAAGAAAAGGCATGTTATACTTAAAGAATATATGGCATCCATAGAAAATCTACAAATTTGATCCTGGTGTCGATTTTTGGCCAATATCTCCATCTGTGGATAGCGAGAAGTAACTCATATTGTCAGCACGCCTCAAATTATTGTTCTACCTCAACAATGGACAAGAAATTCCCACCTTCTCTCACTCCCGTCTGCCTCAGCCCCACCACGGACAGTTCCCGGTCTAGGATACTGCTCATGACGGGGTGGAATCAGGCCCTTGTCAATTTTGGGGCGTATGGAGTTTTTGGTATCATCTTAAAGGTTATTCATTTGCTTTACCTTCGATGAAAAAAATATCTATTCAACTTGAACATAAGTTGAGATATTTGTGATTGATGGAGGAGGGGTCGCCGTGTTTGAGAAGTAAAATAGCGAGAAATTGGTCGTCAAACTTAGGGAACTTCCATAGCTTAAGAGTCCTTGGAAACTGCAAATTTACATTTCTTGAGCCTTTAATCAACGTTTTCTATAAAATCCATACATAAAAGTGTTTTTGAATGGACATACAAGGTGTCGAGCCAAAAAACAAAAAATTCAGAAAAAAATTGCCAAACTTCAGGAAAAATGACTATTTCTTTCATTTCTTTATTTTGACGAGCGCCTGATTTCACCACGCTGCCTCACATATCATAATTCCTGTGTATGGAGTACACACATCCGACAAAGATGTGTAGCATGCACACACAGCACAGGCGGCACACACACACACACACACACACAGTCTCATGCCAAATGCCACCTCAACTCTTTGGCCACTCGGTCTTTCAGACTCTACTAAAGATGTGGTTACTATGGCAACAAGCTGTTGACATCTCCCCC
>NW_004797637.1:767218-795986 GCF_000002075.1 Aplysia californica | reverse complement strand
CCCACACACACACACATATCCACCCCTACACACACCCACACCCACACACATATCCACCCCTACACACACCCACATATCCACCCCTACACACACCCACACCCACACACACTCTGTCCCATCCTGCGGCAGCCACAAGGTCGAGGTAAGGTCAAGGTCAGGGTCAAACAGTCCATGCTGCCGGTCAGCTCCTGGGCTCACTGCCCACAGGATCAGATCCTCGTCCCCTTTAACTGAAGAACCTGAGGGACAGAAAACACACACAATGGCTTTTACTCCACAATCAACCCCATTAGGCATTAGGTTAAAAGCAATTAGGCCACTTTTTAGTTTTAGTAAGAGTTTTACGGCACTTGCAACACAATAAGGTCATATAAGTGCCGAAGATTTTTTAAAAAGTTTTCATAGAGTTTTTACGATGCTCGCAAATGCATATGATCATATGAGCGCCAAGGGGTGGGTGTCAACAGAGAAGCCTTCACAGGGAATCAGACTTAGACTGCTCAGTTCTCTAGCTTCAACAGCACAAAGTCTGCTTCCACTATCAAGGAACCTCGGAAATAGCAGGTCAAAAGAGAGTGACAAACATACAAAAGAAGTAGAGGAAAATGACAATAGTAAGGATTAAGAAAGAAAAAGCAGCAGTTCCCTGTTGTAGATCAGGCACATTATGAGCGTGACATTGATGAACCAGCCCATTTACAATTCTACTATGCTTGAACGAGAAATGTCCCCCCTTTGGGAATGGCCTAAAGACACTACAGTCAGTGGCACTGGCCCGGGGGGAATGGCCTAAAGACACTCCAGTCAGTGGCACTGCCCCGGGGGGAATGGCCTAAAGACACTATAGTCAGTGGCACTGCCCGGGGGCGTAGGAAAAACAAAGACACACAATGGGTTTTACTCCACAATCAACCCAGTTAGGCATTAGGTTAATGCAATTAGGCCACTTTTTAGTTTTAATAAGATTTACGGCACTTGCAACACGATAAGGTCATATATTATATAAGCACCACAATAAGGTCATATAAGTGGCGAAGACTAGAGGTGTTACAAGAGAGTAACATACACAAAAAAAAGGAGGGGAGATAAGGACGATAGATTAGATGTTTGATAGGAAAGAAGGAGCAAACCACACCAGAGCACCCGCCAACCACCCACGGAGGGGAGATAAAGACGATAGATGTTTGATAGGAAAGAAAGAGCAAACCACACCAGAGCACCCGCCAACCACCCACGGAGGGGAGATAAAGACGATAGATGTTTGATAGGAAAGAAGGAGCAAACCACACCAGAGCACTCGCCAACCACCCACAGAGGGGAGATAAAGACGATAGATGTTTGATAGGAAAGAAAGAGCAGACTACAGCAGAGCGCCCGCCAACCACCCGCTCACCTTGGCTCTGTCGGAGGGCTCGTCTGATCCGTTGAGAAGCGTCGGACACTCCTTGGAGACCACAAACAGAAACTCCGCGTGGTCCTCTGTGCCATAGTTGTAGTGGGAGCCGATGTTGATTAGCTGTCGGTGACATATAGAGCGACACATTAGTGGGGGGACACGACACATTGCTACACTAGTTGTAGTGGGAGCCGATGTTGATTAGCTGTCGGTGACACATAGAGCGACACATTAGTGGGGGGACACGACACATTGCCACATGACACACTGCTACATGACACATTGCTACACTAGTTATAGTGGGAGCCGATGTTGATTAGCTGTTGGGGACACATAGAGTGACACATTAGTGGGGGGGACACGACACATTGCTACATGACACACTGCTACACTAGTTGTAGTGGGAGCCGATGTTGATTAGCTGTCGGGGACACATAGAGCGACACATTAGTGGGGGGACACGACACATTGCTACACGACACATTGCAATAAGACACATTGCTTCATGACACATTGCTACACTAGTGGAAGAGGGAGCCTATGTTGATTAGCTGTCCGGGATACACAGAGGGGGAGACACACATTAGTGGGGGGAAGACACATGGCTACATGACTCATTAGTGGAGGGGGACACAATGCATCGCTACAAGACACATTACTGGAGGGGGGAACATGACACACGACACATTACTGGAGGGGGGACACAACATGTTTAGTTTTAGTGTAATTGAGAGTTTTACTGCGCTTGCAACACAATAAGGTCATATAAGTGCCGAACATCAGGTGTGTTACAAGAGAGTAACAAACACAAAAAAAGGAGGAGGGGAGATAAAGATGATAGATGTTCTATAGGAAAGAAGAAGCAAACCACACCACAACATCCGCCAACCACCCACATGATACATTACTGGGGGGGGAAACACCACACACACACACGCACTCACACAGACACACACACAGACACACACACACACACACACACACACACACACACACACACACAAACACACCGACACGACACACACACACACCCAAACACAACACACACACACACACAACACACACACACACACACCCAAACACAACACACACACACACACACACCAACCTGCTCAAACTTCCACCCGTCGGGGATTGTAGAGACCATCTGTGTGAGCTCCTGACCCGAACATTGCATCACTCGGTACACGTTCTTCAGGAAGGTCTGTGGACAAAGAAAAGTTTCCGTTTTAGTAGAGGTTTTACGGCCCTCGCAACTGCATAAGGTCAATATAGTATAGTAGAGGGTTTTACGGCGCTCGCAACTGCATAAGGTCGTATGAGCGCCAAGGGGTGGGTGTCAACAGAGAAGTCCTCACAGGGAATCAGACTTACTCTGCTCACCTCTCTAGCTTCAACAGCGCAAAGTCTGCTTTGACTATCAAGGCACCCCGGAAATAGCAGGTCAAAAGAGAGTGACAAACATACAAAAGAAGTAGAGGAAAAAATGACAATAGTAAGGATTAGGAAAGAAAAAGCAGCAGTTCCCTGTTGCAGTTCAGGCACAGTTATGAGCATGACATTGTTGGATCAGCCCATTTACAATTCTACTGTGCATGAACAAGAAATATCCCCCCTTTGGGAATGGCCTAAAGACACTTCAGTCAGTGGCACCGTCCCGGGGGATGACAAAAAACAACACTACATCACTGGGTACACGTTCTTCAGGAAGGTCTGTGGACAAAGAACAACACTATATCACTCGGTACACGTTCTTCAGGAAGGTCTGTGGACAAAGAACAACACTATATCACTCGGTACACGTTCTTCAGGAAGGTCTGTGGACAAAGAACAACACTATATCACTGGGTACACGTTCTTCATGAAGGTCTGTGGACAAAGAACAACACTATATCACTCGGTACACGTTTTTCATGAAGGTCTGTAGACAAAGAACAACACTATATCACTGGGTACACGTTCTTCATGAAGGTCTGTGGACAAAGAACAACACTACATCACTCGGTACACGTTCTTCATGAAGGTCTGTGGACAAAGAACAACACTATATCACTCGGTACACGTTCTTCAGGAAGGTCTGTGGACAAAGAACAACACTATATCACTCGGTACACGTTCTTCAGGAAGGTCTGTGGACAAAGAACAACACTATATCACTGGGTACACGTTCTTCATGAAGGTCTGTGGACAAAGAACAACACTATATCACTGGGTACACGTTCTTCATGAAGGTCTGTGGACAAAGAACAACACTATATCACTCGGTACACGTTCTTCATGAAGGTCTGTGGACAAAGAACAACACTATATCACTCGGTACACGTTCTTCATGAAGGTCTGTAGACAAAGAACAACACTATATCACTGGGTACACATTCTTCATGAAGGTCTGTGGACAAAGAACAACACTACATCACTCGGTACACGTTCTTCATGAAGGTCTGTGGACAAAGAACAATACTATATCACTCGGTACACGTTCTTCATGAAGGTCTGTGGACAAAGAACAACACTATATCACTCGGTACACGTTCTTCATGAAGGTCTGTGGACAAAGAACAACACTATATCACTCGGTACACGTTCTTCAGGAAGGTCTGAGGACAAACAACAACACTGCTAATAGTGTGGTCAAAAATTCGTGGCACAACTTATTGTCAAATATCTCCTCAACTACTGAACATACACTCTCCAGCTTTTGCACAGCGACTTGTAGCAATTTGTCTTAACAGATCAATATTTTTGTACGTTAAAAATTTTTAATAAATACGGTTGGGACGAGTGCGTCATTTTTTTCTAATCGCGAGATTATCTTTATTGAACGCATGTTTTGAGAAATTTTAGTGCAAAAAAGTGTTCACTATAAAACTAATTTCTTGCAACTAGTTTTGCCCTTAAAAAGTGTCATTGGTGAGCTGTGACGTAAGCCATATGCGTATACAAAATGTGTGTAAGAAGCAGGAAGTGCTGTGAACAATTCTATTTTCCTCGTGAAGGAGGTTTGTAGTGTTTTATATAAATTCATGAAAAAAAGTTTTAAAGTCTAGCATCAATTTTTGTGGAAAAATATGATTAAGTTAAGACAAATTGAGACAAACTGCAGTGCAAAATATGGGTGACACTGACTCACCCGTTATAAAGATATTTAAGGATAAGTTGTGCCACGAATTTTTGACCGCACTATAGTTTTAGTTTTAGTAAGAGTCTTACGGCACTTAAAACACAACAAGGTCATATAAGTGCCGCAGAATAGAAGTCTTACAGGAGAGTAACATAGACAAAAAAGGAGGGGAGATAAGGGTGATAGATTATTTGATAGGAGAGAAGGAACAAACCACACCAGGGCACCCGCCAACCACATACATACAAAAGAAGTAGAGGAAAATGACGATAGTAAGGATGAGGAAAGAAAAAGCAGCAGTTCCCCCTATGTTGTTCCGGCACAGTATGAGCATGACATTGATGAATCAGCCCATTTACAATTCTACTGTGCATAGGAAAAAGTTAATATCTCCCCCCCTCCTTTGGGAATGGCCTACAGACACTTCAGTCAGGAGCACTGCCCTGGGGGGGGGGGGGGGGGAGGAACACGTCTAAACCAAAAAGATTTGCGTGCGCCCACAGTACCTGGTTTTGTTTGGCGTCCCTTTCTGTTATCCTCTCCTTCACCACCTTGATGAGCTCCGTGATGTTGTAGAACTCAGCCTCCTCCAAAACACCTGCACAAGCACACAAACAAAAAAATCCTCAATTGTTGGGGCAAATTTTTTAAAGGGCAATTTGGTCCTTTTTAAGGGCAAGCAGGCTAACCCAGATTTTGAGGGTTTCTCAAAATTTTGACCCACACCAAAAGTGGCCATTGCCCTACCTATAGGAGAAGTTTGGTTTCATTGGTGTGTATATTTGTTTGGTTATAGAGAAAACTCTCCATTGTCTTTTTAAAAAACTGAACAAGGGGCAAAAACTTTACCTTCGATTTTCTCAAAACAGCTTTTTTTGGGAAATCCCCCTTGTGCATAAAAGCGACCATTTGTGGCTTTCCTTCACAGCTTACCATCTCGTGACCTCAGTGCTTTCTTGTCGTATCCCCCTTTTTCTTAAACAATGAAAAATGTGACTTCTTCTTAAGCTCACTCTTTGTTATGAACTGTTTTCACTGTTGTGAAAAATGGAGAAGCAAGTCAATTGCAAGCCTTGACCATAGCATTAAACTGCATTTTGGTGAAGGAGAAAGGCGCATCTTTGGAAGAGCTTTGGGTGGGAGTAAACATTGAACATTTTCAAAATTTGGACTGAAGTGGAATACTTGTGGCAGTGAAAACATTTGGCTTTTTTTTATAGCCTTTTAAAAATGTTGCATTCTTTACAAAGAAAAGATGGGGGAAAGAGAAGGACGATAGATGTTTCAAAGGAAAGAAGGAGGAGAGAAAGGATCAATAGATATTTGATAGAGAAGAGATGGAGGGGAGATTTAGATAGATGTTTGACAGGAAAGGAGGGGAGATTTAGAGGACGATAGATGTTTCATAGGAAAGGAGGAGAGATAAGGACGATAGATGTTTGATAGGAAAAAATGAGGAGAGATAAGGACGATAGATGTTTGATAGGAAAGAAAGAGGAGAGATAAGGATGATAGATGTTTGATAGGAAAGGATGGGAGATTTAGAGGACGATAGATGTTTCATAGGAAAGAAGGAAGAGAGATAAGGACGATAGATGTTTAATAGGAAAGAAGGAGGAGAGGTAAGGACGATAGGTGAGTGTTTGATAGAAAAGAAGGAGGAGAGATCGGACGATAGATGTTTGATAGGAGAGAAGGAGGAGAGATAAATAATAAAAATAAAATAATATATAACATTTATAGAGCGCATTTCCAAAAAAAGTAGCTCAATGCGCTTTACATTGGAATACCCATTTTTCAAAAACCTTTCTTACTACTTCCTTTCTTCTCAAGCAATATACATTAATGCACACACACACACACACACACACACACACACACACACACACACACACACACACACACAGAGACTATTTTCATCCAGACATAGGAAAAGAACAAATGTAATGAAAGATAACGTTAAAAGCTTATGAAGGATAGGCCTGTAGGAACAGAAAATGTTTAAGATGTCTTTTGAAGCTATCAAGTGTTCTTATTTGTCTTAGTTTCATGGGTAATCTGTTCCACATAAATGGACCAAGATATGAGAAAGATCTCTCTCCATATGATTTGTATGATTTTACAGGTGTCACAAGTAGGGTGTTATCATTCGATGATCTTAGGTTTCTCCCTGGTTTATATATACTGATAAGTTCTTGTAGATAAAAAGGAGCAGTTTTATTTACACATTTGAAACACATGACGCAGATTTTAAATATTATTCGTTCTTTTACAGGGAGCCAATGCAGTTCTTTTAATAATGGAGTGACATGGTCTCGTTTTTTAGATCTTGTTATCAGTCTAGCGGCATTGTTTTGAATTACTTGTAAACGATTCAAATATTTGTTGTTCAGACCTGCCAGGAGTGAGTTACAATAGTCTAATCTAGATAGGATAAGAGATGTTACCAGTGTTTTTGTGGTCTCTTCGCTTAAGTACTTTCGAACTAGGCCTATCCTTCTCAGCTGAAAATAAAGGGATTTGGACAGAGATCCTACAAACGAGCCCATTGATAAGTGGTGGTCAATATATACACCGAGATTCCTGACAACTTCTTTACTAGATGTCATATGCCCATATAAATCAAAGTTGACACTTTCCAGATCTTTATTTAATCGTGGATTTTTTATAAGAATGATGTCTGTCTTTTCTTCGTTTAGTTTCAATTTGTTTACTGTCATCCACTTTTTGATTTCATAAAAACATTGTTTAGTGATGGAAATCATGTTTGGTAGATCTTGAATGGTGCCATTAACATACATTTGGGAATCATCGGCATAAAAATGATAATTCAATCCATGATTTTGTAAAATGCTTGCTAAGGGCTGTGTATATAGTGTAAAGAGCACTGGTCCAAGAACGGACCCCTGTGGAACTCCATAATCGAGCCTGACCTGCTTTGAAAAGCTATTTTTAATTTGCACTGACTGAACTCTTTCTAGTAAATATGACTTAAACCATGAAAGCACAGTACCCGATAAGCCAAATGAGCGCTCAAGTCTTGTGAGTAGAATAGCATGGTCAATTGTGTCAAAAGCTGCGGACAGATCCAAAAGAGTTAAAAGACAGATGTTTTTGCTATCAATGGAATCCAATAAATCAGACGTTACTTTTAAAAGCGCAGTTTCGGTACTATGATGAGTTTTATAGGCAGATTGGTAAATTTCCTCAAGACCATTTTTTCTCATGTGAGACAAAACTTGACTTAAAACAATCTTCTCTAGAATTTTTGAGACAAATTGCAAATTCGAAACTGGTCGATAGTTTTTAAATTCATTTTTATCAAGCCCGGGTTTTTTCAATAAAGGTTTTACAATAGCTTGTTTGAAAGTATTAGGTACTGTGCCAGATAAGGACGATAGATGTTTGATAGGAGAGAAGGAGGAGAGATAAGGACGATAGATGTTTGATAGGAGAGAAGGAGGAGGGATAAGGACGATAGATGTTTGATAGGAGAGAAGGAGCAACTCCCCCCATCCCAACTCCGATCTCCTCTGGGCTCCTCTCCCCTTAACTCTCCGCTCTTTGTTTCTACTGCTCTCCTCGATCTTCCTCACTGTTGTCGTTCAGCCACACCCCTGATCTTAGGGTCAGTAAGTAACCAAGTTTATTAATAATAAGAGCATTTGTATCCCGCCTTTCCCCACAACATGGGCCCCAAGGCGTACATAGGAGATTAAAAACCCATTCATACTAACACCATACAAATTCATCATGTGCGCACTTTTTGACAGCAACATTCTTTCAAACAATAAAAAATGCTCATACAAAAAGGCAAAGGTACTGTCCATTAATTAAAATATTTCTTAAATAGATGTGTTTTGAGTCCCCTTTTGAAAGTATCAAAGTTTTATTTCGGTCCTCAAATCATGAGGGAGAGTGTTCCAAACTGTTGGCCCAGAAAAAGAAAAAGCTCTCTCACCATATTTCTTCAGTGACACACGAGGTGTTGAAATTAGTCTAGAGCCACTGGATCTTAGTTATTCAGTGTTTAACACTTACAGTACCGCAGGCTCATATCTATAGAGAAAACTCAAAAACCCTTGGGTACTGCACCAGTTTAGAATGCTAAAGCCGTGGCAGAATTTTTTTTAATAAAAAAAAAAAAACCTCTGCAGCCCAAGAAACACGCTTTAAAAATTCACAGAGGTTCATCAACCATTCAGCTTTCATATAGAGTGACTTCCTTTGGTATTTACTTCAGCGCAGGACGTCCATTCATTGTTCAATTACGTTTAGTGTGCCTGGTTGCATCGGTGACTAAAGTCGCCAGCGGTAGTGAGCACATACTACGGCCTGGCGACGACGGTACTGTAAGTGTTAAAGTCAATAATAATTGTTACCTTCCTCTGCCAGATCTTTGTTCATCACCAACTTCCCGTGCCGCAAAAAGTTCAGGACCGGGCCAAAGTACGAGGGATCTCTGTCGATGAGGAAAGCTCCATCTGTGTCCTGAAACCAATCAGAAAAAAAAAAACACAACAATAATAACAACAATAGTAATATAATAAAGATTATAATAAAAATAATTATACGTGCCCATATGCTTGCGAGCGGCGTAAAACACTTTTACAACAACAAAAAATCTTTAAATAATACAACAGTAAAGTATTTAGTAAAATAGTAATCTCAACACAAAATATCACGCTTCGCAATACCTTCATCTCAACACAAAATATAGTGCTTCGCAAAAAATACCTTCATCTTACACAAAATATCGCGCTCTTCACTTCCACTTCATCTCAACACAAAATGATCGTGCTTAGCAACACCTTCATCTCAACACAAAATATTAAATGTTCTGTCGTCTGCCATCGTCTCCACTTTCTGTCCCCACCCCCTTGCCTCCTTTGCCCCCACCTCTGGGCTCCTGATTCTTTCTGCAGCCTTTCTACTGCTACTCCTTGGCTCCTTCTTACTGCTGTCTTTCAACCACACCCCTAATCTTCTGGTCGGAAAGATCTACACCTAGTCTTCTCCGACAAGGGCGGAAAATCTCGGAGAACCCGTGTGCATGTTGCGCACTCATTTTAAATATCAGATCCCTTGGTGGTCTAAAAACAATAAAGAGTAGGCTTTGGCCGCCACCTGGGCAAAATTCAAAATTTTTTAAGAACAAAGTTTATCATGGCGGAAAAATAAACTTGTAGGGACTCTAGATGGTAATTACCCAATTTCGATCAAAGTAACCCTGAAAATGATCTAGAATTTAGAATCTAGTTTCTAGTCTTACCTTGTCCGTGTTGAGATCTGCAGCTTCTTGAACAAGTCGGTACAGAAATGACTTCTGGTCCCTTCCAAGTGTTGTTCTTGTAGTCAAGAAAGTCGTACCTCCTACATTCAGTCTGACCCACTCACTTTTTCTAGAAATACTGTCATTTATGTCCATATTTGAGCTCGAGTTACAATTACCATTTGATCGATCTTGGCTGGCCATACTTTTTTCACCTTTGCACACAGTACTATCTTAGACAGGCTGTGTGGTAGATCGTTGGACACCGCAGAGTCCTAAATCCAGGCCTGGGCTGACTTTGATTTTGAGTGTGTTGACACTAGTATTGTCACTTTCTGAGTCCTTTCACTTTCCCTCATAAATTACCATAGATCAAGATCAGGCAGCTGTGTAAGACAAACTGAAAGGTGTGATCTTAACGCTAGAAGAATATTCAGTCTCAGCCGTAAGCAGGGCTTACATTGTATCTCTCTACAGGTAGTGGTTGGAGCAAGAGAGCAAGATTTACTTTCCTGTCTAATGTTCCAGAGCGCAGAATAATCAAAGATGATTGATCGGCAATCTCAACTTGCTAGATCTAGCAGTAGCCCCGTCACGATCTTTACTGTGCAAACGTAACAACACAATCATCAACACCCCAGAAATTCAAGTCATGTCGTCCACGAATATAAAACGAATGCATTACTCATCGACAGAAAATATCATGACAAAGATGAGCAGGGCATGGGTTTATTGTTTATTGGTTCCAGGTCGATTCCAGAGTCGATGCTGCGTTCCTTCTTCCTCTCCCTAGCCCAGATTGACATTTCCCATAGTTGGCCAGGTATTTGTTAACATGGTGCAAATGTGGTTGAAAAGTCAATGAAAAGCGAGTACAGAATTCCACGACAAGATGCGCTAGGCTAGAGTAGATCTATAACTGGGAAATGATTGTAGAAAATGAAACAAATTTTAATGAAGTATGCAAATCAGTGGCCCCCCACCCTTCCCCCTCTTCTCATACGGTAGACTGGCATAGTAAAATGAGCGATGCACCCTTGTATAACGGGGTCCAATAATATTGAGAAGAAGAGAGTCATAACAATATATTTAAAGAGGGGGGAGGGAAAAAATTCTTTATGCCACTGGCATAGATTCTAACATTTTTTCCACCACAATATTCTTATAATTCTAATATCGATTCATTGTACCGGTGTTTGGAAACATTTTTTTAAATTGAAAGAGACTTGGTAATTTTGGCCGAGAACAAGAAACCCGCGGCTTTGGCATACAAGGAATCTCGCAAGTGACGAAAGGCTGCGAGAGGTTTTGTCTATTTATACACTTCTTGTTTGATTTTCTTTGAATCCGTCTCCGTCCATAAATAATGCCTATTAAACCTCAATAAATACATTTTCGTGATTTAAAGGCTGAGTATAATAATATAACCAATACATTTTAATATATTCATTTTACATTTTCTCTCCAAGCTCCGATCTAACCACACTCTATGATGAGATGCATATGATGTTATCTCACATGCTTAAGAGAAACAAATACAAAATGATCTCGGGCACATTTTTAACAAGGCACGACTGTTTATAATTAGGCCAAATAAATAAGAGGCCTCGGATTGCACTGGGTACCCCTGAGTTAAGCAACAAACTGCCTGCCACAAATGAGGTAGCCTAGTGTTCTGTCTACATGTATTAATAAAACAGTAAACCTTTGACGAAAAGCGTGGCGCCCTATCAAGGTTAAACCTTTCCCAAAAAAATAGTTGAGTAGCCTAGACTCATTCTCTACGGGCACAGAAAAAAGGGAGTCTCGGCTATCATGCTTTTAACTCAAATCGATGGCAATTAAAGCATACAAGTGTAAGGTATACAATGTGGTAAGTTGTCTTACGGAAGAGAGAGGTGGGTGAGAAGAATATTAATGTCTGATTGAGAAATCCAAAGCCTGCAGGTTAATATGCTTGTCCCCAAACGTTTTTATGGTACTACAAGTGTTTGACCCATCGCCTATGTTCCATGTTGGAACAAGATTGACCAGCTGAAGCACGCAGATTTTAAGCTAAAGCTTTAAATCTTAATTGTTTGCTAGCAACGGCCAATTAATGTTACATCTAGTGATTTAATGCCTTATATTGGTTGAGTATACTGCTCTCTGTATAGGCCTGTGTATTGTTGAATTTCGAGCTCTGCTTTTAAATTGTTAGTCATTCACACTCCTTTGGCGACACTTACATTTCAACACTACATTACATCGTGCTGGGACAATATTGCCCAGGCCCACAATGACAGATCAAGAAATCTAGAGGGGAACAAGGGGGGGGGGGGAGTGAGAGAGAGAGAGAGAGAGAGAGAGAGAGAGAGAGAGAGAGAGAGAGAGGGAGAGAGAGAGAGAGAGAGGGAGGGAGAGAGAGAGAGAGAAAGAGAGAGAGAGAGAGAGAGAGAGAGAGAGAGAGAGAGAGAGAGAGATTTACTTTGAATTTTCTCTTTATTTCGGGGAAAAGGTGTGTGGGGGGGGGGGGGGGACGATTTGAATTTTAACATTAAAAAAATTACCATGACGTGTACAGCTCAGTATTGTGTTCTGATACTGGGAACACAATGAGCTGGGTTCCCGATTATTGAAAGCTAGGAATCATAGGAATCGACTCCAAACCCAATTACTTACTTTCTAATGATGTGATTTCTTCCGGTGTTTACCTGGTAGGTTCAGAACATCTTCATGATTGAGGGTAACCTTGATTTCGGAACACGGTTTTAAATGATTATAGTAACTGGTAGACTAACTTTTGGTTTACGTGAAAAAGAGTTGGAACTTTTCATCCGTTGCATTAATCGTGGGAAGCGGTTTTGGAATCGATTCTTCGCCCAGCAGTACCGCCTGAAGGTACTGAGAAGGCCTAGGCCCAGGCCAATAAATCTAGATAGTCGTGGTGCGGTGCGGTGGGTGACTTCCGATTCAAAATTGATAATCAAAAATGAAGTTAACGCATCAAATCAGGTTCCACGCGAGCCACTTTGCTTATATTGATGTACTGGTTCCGAAAAGGACTTATTTTTAGCGGCATCTGGTGTCTCTAGTGATTTATGACCAGCTTTCGTGCGAAGTGCACGGAAATTTGTGGTTACTTAAACAACATTTTGTCTCCCGGCTCTGCTCCCACAACAGTTGTTCAACTACACTTGACATTGGGGAAAGTTCTGAACCTGGTCTTGTCTCCTCCAGTTTTTAGCAATGGCGAGTGGTGCAACGAAAAGGGTCGTCTCCTCGGCGATCGACTGGACTCGATTTGCTGCTGTTTGTCCCAAATGGCAGGTAGAAATGTTGAGGGCAACTAAGGCCAAACACGATACCTTTGTGAACAAGTAAGTTAAGTCAGAAGATTTGTCTTGTTGTCTTGCCTCCTGACTCTTTCTGCAGCCTTTCTACTGCTACTGCTACTCCTTGGCTCCTTCTTACTGAACTGCTGCTGTCTTTCAGTCACACCCCTGATCTTCTGAAAGATCTACACCTAGCCTTCTTGGACGAGGATGAAAAATCTCGGAGGGCCAGTGTGCAAGTTGCGCGCGTTAAAGCTCCCTTGGTAGTTTAAAATCAATAAAAGAGTAGACTTCGGCTGCTGCCCGGACCCAAGCAAAATTTGGCACTCCTGTAGCCTACTCTGTACAATAGCGGTCCTGTTGGCACTAAATCACACTAGATCTAGATAGATCTAGAGTGGTGTAGCCCCTGCGCGTGCGCCTTCTCAGTGCGTGCACTTTTGTTTTCCTTTGTTTTTAGCCTCAAATTGCGTTTTTGCGTTTGATTGAATGCGTCAGTGTGTGCAGCAGCCATTTTTGTTTATTTCCATCACTCGTTTGCCGACAAGGGATCATCGAGAGTGTTTTTATCAGCTGTGGCAAGTTGACATTCAACGCTGACCTGCGAACTAGTTTTTATGATGACCTATTTGCCTCTGTTGGTTCAAATAGACTGTGCGCGCCCCCTAGCTTAAAAAATGGGCGCTTTTTCGGTAGTTCCCACCCCGCATTTGTTATTCGCCGGTTTTGGCCCCAAGAGTAGGGGGGTTTCAGGGGGGCTTGCCCCTGACCTAATAAAAACAAGGTGGGGGGTTTCAGGGGGGCATGAATTTTACCACAATTTAATGTTTTGCAGTTGGTGACATCTTAGCTTGCCGCGAATCAAACGTATATAGATCTAGATGTAGGTCAGGCTCTATCAAATAAGGGGGATGGGAACTACCGAAAAAGCGCCAAAAAATGTGCCTACTCCTTCCTTGAGTGTTTCACGTGACCTTTTATCGAGTTCTATGCCAAGTTGTAATGCGGGTTTGGGGATCGGGGGGGTGCACGCGTTGTGAAGACTGAAAAAACTCGAGTTTACTCTGCGCGTGCACAATGAAATAGAATCTATATAGAATCTAGTAGAATACTAAGAAAAAAAGTAGACTCAAATTTAGAGATTATTTGGTTGCAGTTTGAAGAATGTCATGGATGGTGGCATGTGGACTGTGTGAAAGATGGAAAGATCAGAGGAATGAGTGATGAAGAGTAGGAAAATGTGGATTTTAGTTGTGAAAAATTCTGTTTGATTTTTTTTCACTATGTATTTGAACTATTTATACCCCCTAAATTAAATTAGTTTAGATTCTAATTAAAATTGCCTTACTTTGCTTCTAAAGTGACTTGTTATCTTCCTGTGTGGTCATTTAATGCAGTAATGTTATCAGATTCTTCTTCTTTTGGCTTTCAACGTGTATATATGGGTGCACGCTCAGTGAAGAATCCCATGCACGCACTGAGAAGAAATGCACGCTCAGTGAAGACAACACCCTAGGTTGGAAAAACTGTTGGGCACACAACGTTTAAGAAATCTGGCGACTATGAGCAAGACCATTTTATAGGTCAATAGTTTCTTGAATGGAGTAGCTAAAAACGAAAGTACAAAGCCGGAAATGGCGGAAAATACGTTCAACGATCGCGAAGTGCACGCGTACAGGCGACACCACTCTAGGCCTAACACAGAGTACTGGATATCGATACTGATTTAAATAGTCTGTGTATCAATGTTTTATGTTTTATCAATGGAAGCATGGCTATCCTCACCCGGGGTAAAAATACGATCGACCTCTAGATCTACATGCGATTAAACGTAGAAAGACGCAAACTATTTTTAGGTACGATGCCCATCTTGTTTGACGTCACACCAGGATTCCCCTCCAATCATGTGACTACATCTAAGTATAGCCTACCGCATGGCACCAAAGATGGAAGTGTCTGTTGTTTAATTTACACCACGCTTTCGGAAGTTCTGATGGCTGAATAGACAGCGCATCTGCGTTTGAAGTCGTGCAATGATTTTAGGAGCGGTTCGATTCCTGTCCCTGACTATTTTTTTTTTCTCTTTTCCTCCTCCCGACTGACCAAGAGTTAAGACTTGAGTCTCCTAAATTATCATTTGTAGAGCTGCTTTGAAGTTTGTTTGTTTTTTAATGTATTACATATTAGTGATGAAGAATGCAGGAAGGGGGGGGGGGGGGGGGGTTTAGATCTAGATCTAGGTCTAATCTTCCAGCGTCTTTACGGCAATTGTTGTACACTTCCATCTTTTTTGCCATGCGGTTGGCTTACTTAGATGTAGTCACGTGATCAGAGGGGAATCCTGGTCTGACTTCAAACAAGATGGGCGCCGTACCTAAAAATAGTTTGCGTCTTTCTACGTTTAATCGCATGTTCGACCTCTCACCCCGGGTGAGACTTGCCAGCGTTGGCTATTTTCACCCGCTGTGAAACAAGACCTGTTTTTCCTCATTTCGGAATAATCGGTGTGGATGATCAAATTGATAAAAGCCAAGAAAAAATGACGTTATAGCACAAAAGTAAGATAATTTGATCATCTACAAAGATGCTATGGCTATTTCACTTTTCGAATCGAGCGGAACTAGCTGAATGTTTGTTCACGGCACAGAATTTTACAATTCTGTTATCTTAGTTTAGAATTCTGTGGTTCAGGGAGAACGCTACACTGGTTGGCCAAGGCGATACACGGTGAACGCACACCGGGTGAGAATAGCCAAAAGACTCGCCTGGGCTATTCTCACCTGGGGTGGCCTTTATCAATAGATCTCAAGATATCTGCGATTGACGGAAGTGAAGTCGCCTGGTGAAAATGGCTGCCAAATTTGGGTGACTTCAGTAGCTAAAGAGTCTTTGAAAACTGAAGAATGACATTATATTTTTTGCCTTTGATATTCAATGTTTTTCAGTAAAATGCACATATTTATATATGGCTTCTGGAAATGTGTTTTTATGTTTCCATAAAGAAGAAGCTCTAAGCCAAAAATGAAAAATTCAATCAAAATTTCCAAACTGGTGGAAAAATGCTTGTTTCTCCTATTACTGTCTTTTGATGAGCGCCTGATCTCACCAGGTTGCCTCACTATGTCCGTCCGTGCTGCGCATGCTCAATGTTTTGTTTTGTGTTTGTGGACTTCCCCAGTTCCTCGTTGTTCTCGACTGTGAGTGGGTGGTTAGCGGGTGCTCTGGTGTGGTTTGCAAATTCTTTTCTTTCAAATATCTATGGTCCTTATCTCCCCTCCTTTTTTGTGTTTTGTTACACTTTTGTCGTGGGTGGTTGGTGGGTGCTCTGGTGTGGTTTGCTCCTCTTCTTTCCTATAAAAAATCTATCGCCTTTGTTTCCCCTCCTTCTTTTTTATGTTTGTTACTCTCTTGTAACACCTCTAATCTTCGGCACTTATATATATGACCTTATTGTGTTGCAAGTACCGTAAAACACTAAAACAAAACTCTCTTATAACACCTCTAATCTTTGGCACTTATGTGACCTTATTGTGTTACAAGTGCCGTTAAACACTTACTAAAACAAAACTCTCTTTATAACACCTCTGATCTTCGGCACTTATATATGGCCTTATTGTGTTGCAAGTGCTGTAAAACTCTTACTAAAACGTTAAAAAGTTCTCGACTGTTTTAGCTTGGCTCCCTTTGGTCGTCTTGACCGTCATGCCTTTGTCTGTTTTGTGCTCACCTCTGTTCCACTTGATGAATTTTATCTTAAAATCTTATCTCTATCTTATTCCCCCGTCCCAGAGTGCACCAGCTTCCTGAAAATTTGCCCAAGATTGACTTTGCCAGCTACAAGTCCAGGCTGCCAGACCCCACTATGGCTGACAGATTTCAGAAAGCTGTGAGTTGATTTTTCTTCTTCTGGGAGGGGTGGGGGGAGGGTAATTTTTTTTTTTTGTGGTCAGGTATCCCTATTTTGTGCCAGCTATTTGTTACTTACATAGAAAACATATGCCATAACGGTAGTAATGTTATGGTTCCTGAAAAACAGACACAAATCAAACCTCCCCCTCCCCCCCCTGGGGTGGTGCGACTGACTGAAATGTCTTTAGGCCATTCACAAAATGGGGACATTAACATGTTCTTATGCACAGTAGAATTGTAAATGGACTGATTCATCAATGTCATGCTCATAACTGCCTTAACTGCTTTTTTTCCACTAATCCTTACTATATTGTCATTTTTCATCTACTTCTTTTGTATGTTTGTCACTCTCTTGTGACCCGCTATTTCCGGGGTGCCTTGGTAGTCGTGGAAGCAAGACTTTGTGCTGTTGAAACTAGAGAGGTAACAAATTTCCTCTTACGGTAATTTTCCTCCCAATTCCTTCCCCAGTACGAGGCGTTGAGTATACCGTACCCGGTGGACAAGGCCAATCTTTTGCAGAAAGTGGAGGCTCAGAACTCGGAGAAGGTCAGTTGTGGGTGTTTGGCGGGTGCTCTGCTGCGGTTTGCTTCTTCTTTCATATGAGCAATTGCCAAAACGTGAGACTCTCTTGAGACTCAGTGGTGCAAAAAAATTTTCTTACCAATTTGACTCTCTTTTCTGTCAGTCACAGATTGACATTTAGTGCTCATATTCCTAGAGTATCAGAGCAAGGAGATGTACGGTTTTGGAGATATGGGTCTATTGGTTTGGCAACTACTGTATTTCTTGTATGTAACAGTGATGACAAAAACAGATTTAAGCAGCAAGGCAAATAATGGACTTTAAATTCCATTTGTTTAGTAAACAAAGACTTTGTACACTATGAACTCCATTCATAATGGTAATATGAATGGCAAGCTTTGTAACAATGACGCAGTGCACAGAACATGTCATCATTGTTATGTACAAGAAAGGATACACATTGGACATTATCACTGACAACACATCACAATAGTGAAAGGCTGTACAAATACAGTTTCAAAGCCTCAGTACCAGAAAAACACATGTGTAAAACAATTTTTTAACTAATATGAGGCAAAAGCACAAAATCAATGGAGCTGACTTGTACATAACAGTGATGACAAACATGACTTGTACATAACAATGATGACACAATGTACAGGAAAAGACAAAAGTCTTGCCTCCAGAGATAAAAGCGCACTTTAAGAATTTTAAAAAAACCAGGAGAGGTTTCTTTTGCTTTGAAACAGATATCAGGTCATATCAAAGACAGTGGACGATCACAATTATGTGGCTAATTATGACAAACAGTACTCGTACATAACAGTGATGACAAAACATACTGGGAAAAGGTCAAATCATGCCTACAAAGAACAAATTTGCACTAAGAGATACACAGATCAATAAAGGCGTATTTTGCTTCTAAATGAATCTTGCATGTATGAAATATATGTTGAAAACGTATTGATATTAGCAATTATGAAAAATATTACTTGTACATTATAACAATGATGACACAATGACACAATGTATTGGAAAAAGGTATATCATACCAACAAAGAACAAATGTGTATTTTTGAGTTAGACAGATAAACAAGGACATGTTTGTTTATTTGTTTGAGTAAAGAGAGCACACATTACTTAAAAAATGTTTGCTCTTAGGACAATGTAATTTCTTGTACGTTAGTCAGTCTTGTACGGCTGCATGACGACACCCCAAATGTCATCACTGAGCACAAAAGCTAAATCTATAACCACAGAAATGATCCATCTCTCGAAGTTTGTTCACACATCACACTCTTGTTCCAGGAATCCAGTGTAAACACCGCAATTTCACTAAAATATTCAACAGAGTAGCCTAAAAACACGCAAAACAGCCCAGTAAGTCACATTCAACGCAAAATTCTTGTGCGTCACCGGACGCTGAAGGCAAGGACTATTTTCGTTTTTCTGTTTCCCCCGTTGCTTCCGTTGTTCTGGGGACGCGGGTAAGGGGAAGTCACTCAAGAAAACAATTATATCCGGACAATTTTGATGACCGGTTCAAAACAAAAGTGGGCGAAATTCGGACTTCCGGCACGTCGCAAGTTGACGACAATAACGGCCAATGTTAAACAGCCGACCGAAATCGTAGATCTAGGAACCCGATGTTCCTTTCGCGCATCGCGGCTTTTGAAGTATTGAATAAACGACGATAGGCAAAGAGATTTAACCAGCTGCGGTGATTCTACTGAAAAATAATGGTGTTTTCTGAGACACCTAGTCCGTGACGACACGACAGACGCACAAGTAATCCGAATTGTTCGTCTATTTGCAAACAAATAAACCGATTTCTTGAGCAAGTTAACCTTTCTCAATGACAAATAACATAGGATCAAAGCACACGTAAAAAAAACACACCCAAAAATACTAAATTTTGGACATTCTTGGAAGTTTGCATTGGTGTGCTCAAAATGACACTCCAGGAATCACTAAAAAACGAACATTTTTGGCACAAAATTTACAAACTCAAGATTATAAAGCTGACAAGGGGTCTGAAACTGCTAATGCAGGTTCTACATCCTATATTTGACGTGTGTATACATTTTGGAGGAATAAATACTAATGCATCACATTTTATGCACACTAATGTGAGATGTGTGTGTTTTTCCCCACGTTTTGGCAATGGCTCATATAATAAAGACTGTCGTCCTTCTCTCTTCTCCTTTTTTATGTTTGTTACTCTCTTGTAACACCTCTAATCTTCGGCACTTACATGACCTTATTGTGTTGCATGTGCTGTAAAACTTTTACTAAAACTAAAGAAAGTCAGTTCTTTGTCAAAAGTATGTCAGATTTCCTGACAAGGTCGGTTATTTGTCAAAAGTATGTCAGATTTGCTGACGACCTGTCAACGGGGTCTCCTTGTCTGTGTGTTCCTAGTAAAGCTGGATGGTTGGGGGGTGCTCTGGTGTGGTTTGCTCCTTTCTTTCCTGTCAAACATCTATCATCTTTATCTCCCCTCCTTCTTTTTTGTGGTTGTTACTCTCTTGTAACATCTCTAATCTCCGGCACTTATATGACCTTATTGTGTTGCAAATGCCGTAAGACTCTTACGAAAAAAAAACCCAACTCATCCTAACTTTTTCTCTTTGGTTTTCAGGAGCAAGAGGTGAAAAGGTTCAAGACTGAGATCCAGGCAGAGATTGAGGAGAGCAAGAGTTTTGTAAGTAGCCAACAGATCTGCCAGAAGTTATATGTAAATAACCTGCAGATATGCCAGAAGTTATATGTAAATATCCAACAGATCTGCCAGAAGTTATATGTAAGTAGCCAACAGATCTGCCAGAAGTTATATGTAAATAACCTGCAGATATGCCAGAAGTTATATGTAAATATCCAACAGATCTGCCAGAAGTTATATGTAAGTAGCCTGCTGATCTGCCAAACGTTATATGTAAATGGCCTGCTGATCTGCCAGAAGTTAAATGTAAATAGCCAACAGATCTGCCAGAAGTTATATGTAAATAGCCAACAGATCTGCCAGAAGTTATATGTAAATGGCCAGGAGATCTGCCAAAAGTTATTTAAGTAGCCAGGAGATCTGCCAAAAGTTATTTAAGTAGCCAGGAGATCTGCCAAAAGTTATATAAATAAACAGCAGATCTGCCAAGTACTCCAAATAAAGTCAGAACTCTCCAATGTTTTTTCTCACATCAAAGAATGGATTTGCATTTTTTTTAAATTTTCGTCTTGCATTCTGTTTCTGTCGGGTAGTATGCAACGTGTGGCACATGATGTGTAAGTACACAATTGTACCTGATTTTATTTTCAATATTTAAGCGGCTTATGGTAAATGACATGAAAAAATTATTTTTTTTTTTGCGTTTCTGTGTGTGGATTGGCAGTACGCATTTGCAACTCTTGGTTTGCTATGTAATGTTAACTCCCAGTGGCTCGCGGTGCGAACCGCCATGCCGGTGAGCCACTGACAGCGACTCGGGCACACTCCTTTACGATGACTTCGACATCAAATCAGCAATAGCCGAAAACAGGTCTCTTATACCGGAAGGGAGTTCGTTGATTAGATGAAGTACTATCATAATAGGTTTGCTAGTTTTGATTTAATGACCCATTTAGTGACGTTTTTGTCATTTTTAGAATTAGTACCAAAAAAAGGCCCTGGCGTCTTGGGTTTAACCCCTTAAGAGATAAAGAGTTAACCTACAGTTGTTCTGGACACTCCAAATCTGTTTCCCGAACTCTGACCGCAAGGGAAAGATAGAGAAATAAACTCAGACAAGAAAAAATCTCCATGAAAAAAAATAAGGTGTTATCTATAGTTTGGCAATCTCTTCAAACATACTTCCAAATATCATCTTTTAACCCTCTAAAAGCACTAAATTTCCATTTCTTCGGGGGTTTCGGCGGATGCTCTGGTGTGGTTTGCTCCTTCTTTCCTATCAAAACGTCTGTAGTCCTTCTCTCCCCTCCTTCTTTCTTTTATTTGTTACTCTCTTGTGACACCTCTAATCTTCGGCACTTAAAGACCTTATTGATATTGGGCTGCCAGTGCTGTAAAACACTTACTGAAACATAAAACAAAATCTCTCCTGTTTTCCTTTGCTACTGTCTCGTAGCATTTCTAATTTTCACCACTTATGTACAGTTCCGTAACCTACTTGAGTTGCAAGCACTTAACACGTTTACCCAAAATGAAAGCTAAACAAATCGCGACCGCAGCGCTTTCTTGTCGTATCTCCATTTTTAATAACAGTGAAAACAGTTCGTAACGAAGAGTGAGCTTAATTAAGAAGATGTTGTATTTTCACCTCTTTAAAAAAATGGAGATACGACAAGAAAGCACTGAGGTCGCGTAATGTCCCAAGGGGGGATCAGCTGGGAGGTATGTGTGTGGCGCTCATATGACCTAGACCTGCATGTTTGCCGACAATCGCAACCCGACCTGCGAACCGGCCGATGCTATCGCTAGACCCGCCTGTATCAGTCAATGTGCGTAGTGTGAGGCCTGGCCGACTGCCGGCGACGCGCGCACCGCCGACTGCCGACGTCGGCGTTTCCGACATAATTGTCGGAACCTAAGTAGAAATGCGAATACGAAAAAGGACGACAACTTAAATTATCTAGGCCTACTGTACTTTCAGTTTCGTGCTCGAGCGGCCATTTTGAATTTCGTTTGTTGACTAATTCAATTGTTCAGATCGTGTGGATTCATTCAAGTCCGACTCTCTTGTTCTAATAGAATCTAGATCTAGATTTATATAGATCATTATAGACCTCAATGGAGGATTCATGTTCCAATTCTATTGTGTCAAACCCTATCATAGGTTGTGCTGTAATATTCATATTGGTAAAAATAAGCATTTCATCAGGTGCGTGAATTATTTATTTATTTAGATCTAGATCTAGATCTAGAATCTAGACTCAGCTGAGTCCCTCTGTTTGGAATCGGATGCGGATTTCTAGTTCAAGGCCTATTCCTATTCACTTGTTCTACAAGATCTAGATCTAGATTTATTTAGATTGCTAGATCTAGATCTATATGGAGTATTCATATATGATATTCCAATTCTATTGTGTTATTGTATCAAACCCTATAGCAATGTAGATGTAAGCCATATAGATCGAGAATCTAGATCTATATGCTCCTTGTTTGTTTTGGAGTGTGGGTTTTTAATTTTTAAAATTTTTTCATTTAGGACTTGTTTTGGCCTTTTTACAGAGGCCCGTTGCAGGTTCTTTTTGGGGGTAGGGTTAGGGTTAGGTCTCTTCTTTATTGTGTTTGTTGGGGTGGTCGCTCGTTACTCGGATGTCCTTCCTTATGACACCCACAAAGGCTTTTTTTTGGGGGGGGGGTGCGCAAAATTTTCAGACAATCTGGTTGAGGCTCACATGCAGGTCTAATGACCTTATGCAGTTGCGAGCGCCGTAAAAGCTTACTAAAAACTAAAAGAAAAAATGAGTCCGTTTATGTGTCTGTTTGTTTGTTACAGTTGAAGAAGATCGACACGCTGCCCAAGTTTGAGGAGATGACGGAGGAGATGTTCTGCTACTACTTCCCCGAGACATGGCAGGATCCCGCCAAGCCAAAGTTCTGGCCCTACGTGGAGACGGAGCAGCCCGGGGCGCCAGGATTCAAGTACGCCAAGTGAACGGTTCGCGCGCTCTGAGTGAACGGTTCGCTAATGGTTCTAGTACGCCAAATGAAATGGTTCGCTCATGGTTCATGTGTGCTCTAAGTGAACGGTTCGCTTATGGTTCAAGTGCACCAACTGAACGGTTCGCTCGTGGTTCAAGTGTACTTTAAGTGAACGGTTCGCTTATGATTCAAGTGCGCCAAATGAAACGGTTCAGTGATAGTAAATAAAAGCTGCTCCTTCGCTCTCAAAAGTTTTTTTTTTCCGAGGAAGGCTGTAGCCGAAGTTTTTACTTTTTCTCTTCTTTTTTTTTTTAAATCTTGTTTTGTTCTGGGAGAAATTGAAGTAAGTTGAATGTAGCGTTGAGCATGTTGAGCTGAGGTGGCCATTCAGCGGCTCCGTCGCGGTGCGTCGCCAATAAAGCTGTTTGTGTCGACACCCACTGCCTCGTGTTAGTCTTGTCACTGGCCCAGTCTCTCTCTGTGGGTGGTTGGCGGGTGCTCTGGTGTTGTTTGCTTTTTCTTTCCTATCGAACATCTATCGTCCTTATGTCCCTTTCTTCTTTTTTATGTTTGTTACTCTCTTGCAAGTGGGTGGTTGGCGGGTGCTCTGGTGTGATTTGTTTCTTCTTTCCTATCAAACATCTCTCCAGAGCTGTTAAAGTACTTTTTAAAAAGTACTTAAGTACAAATTTAAGTATCTAAAAAATGTACTTGAGTACAAGTACTTTTTTAAAAAGTACTTCTGAGTACATTTTGAGTACTTTCTGCTAATATGCTAAAACACTTCAGCGCTTATACAAAACTTCATATTAAATGACATATCCAGTATATTTGACAAATTTGGCCATTTATTACTAAAAATGTATACAGTATACAAAGCATTTGAAACAAAGTACGCACTGAACGAAGGTGGAAATGGTCCGTGAAATTGAAAAAACCCCCAAACAAACTGACGCAACTAGTGGGTAAGTGATATTATGAATAGAACTTGTTTGAGCAAGACAATGTGATCAAATGTAAGTCAGTCCAAGAGGTCGGAAAGTTCTACAGAAAAAGTATCCAAACTGGAAAATGTAGATACAAAGTTGCTCTTAAGAAAACATAAAATTAATGAAAATGGAAAGCATAGAAATTAGAAATGGAAAAGTGCGTTGAATTCTTCAGTAACAAATCCCCAAGGAATGAGAAGAGGAAACTCCTCGTGCGTACGGCACTCAGTGGCTGGTGGGGTCAGGAAAACACTGAGGGTTTGGACAGAATTTCTGAAGGAGGAAGACAATAAAAAAGAGCTAATAAATTTTATTCTCAATAAATGGCAAAGTGGCACTTACATCTTTTACGAATAAAAGAGGGAAGTTTACTTTGCGCGTGACAATTTATGCTTTTTCCTTCCAAGTGTAGTCTATCTGTCCCCGTGGTTTTATGCACCCCGCATAATTTAGCAAAATTTGATCATTTTTTGCATAATTTCTGATTATTTTTCTTTATCTTTCTTTGTTAAAATTAACAGAGTCGCATAATTTCACATTTTTGGGCTCATTTTGCATAATTTCAGAATTTTTCTTGCGTAAAACAACGGGGACAGGTGTATGGAAAAGTAATTGGTTCAAGACCAGGGTGTCCTACCACTACAGGGACTGGAGTGTCTTTATTTGGCCATTCCCAAAGGATACTAACAACATGTTCTTGTGCACAGTAGAATTGTAAATGGGCTGATTTATATCCATGTCGTGCTTTTACTGTGCCAGAACAACAGAGGGGGAACTGCTGCTTTTTCTGTCCTCATCCTTACTATCGTCATTTTCCCTCTACTTTTTTTGTATATTTGTCACTCTCTTGTGACCTGCTATTTCCTGGGTGCCTTGATAGTCGAAGTAGACATTGTGCTGTTGAGGCTAGAGAGGTGAGCAGAGTAAGTCTGATTCCCTGTAAGGACTTCTCTGTTGACATCCACCCCTTGGCGATCATATGACCTTATGCAGTTGTGAGCGCCGTAAAACCTTAATCGAACTAAAAATTAAACCAGACCAGTGACAAATCTCTCATCGAGCCAAGAAGAAGCAGACACTCTCATCATTGTTCACGCTATTTATTGATTCTAACAAAGAAGCAGACACTCTCATCATTGTTCACGCTATTTATTGATTCTAACAAAGAAGCAGACACTCTCATCATTGTTCACGCTATTTATTTATTCTAACAAAGAAGCAGACACTCTCATCATTGTTCACGCTATTTATTGATTCTAACAAAGAAGCAGACACTCTCATCATTGTTCACGCTATTTATTTATTCTAACAAAGAAGCGGACACTCTCATCATTGTTCAAGCTATTTATTGATTCTAACAAAGAAGCAGACACTCTCATCATTGTTCACGCTATTTATTTATTCTAACAAAGAAGCAGAAAATTATCTGGATATCCTTGTCCGGTCACCGAATACATAATGAGTATATCTGTCCCCGTGATTTTATGCTCCCCACATAATTTAGCAACATGTGATCTTTTTTGCATAATTTTTGATTATTTCCCTGTATCATTCTTTATTAGAATTAACAGAATCGCATAATTTAACATTTTTGGCTCAGTTTGCATAATTTCAGAATTTTTCTTGCATACAACGACGGGGACAGAATAGTCTAAACTCTATATAATGCTTTTAGATTTACCGGCTGTGATGTCAACAGTGCACTTTTAGATTTACCGGCTGTGATGTCAACAGTGCACTTTTAGATTTACCGGCTGTGATGTCAACAGTGCACTTGCCCAGGAAGGAAAGAAGCCACTGACCTTTCTTTCCAAAAGCCCAGAATTGATCATTTATGTGAACCTTCAAACAGTTAGGCCAGAAAGAGACAATATCTGAAAGTTTACTTCTTCAGATATCTGTCCCCATCGTTTTATGCAAGAAAAATTTGAAATTATTCAAACTGAGCCCAGAAATGTGAAATTATGCGATTCTGTTAATTTTAACAAAGAATGATAAAGGAAAATAATAAGAAATTATTCAAAAAATGATCAAATTTTGCTAAATTATAATGCTGGGTGCATAAACCACGAGGACAGAGATAGAAAAATGTGTGGGTCATCTCTCAGGGAAACTAACCTAGGCCAGCACAAACAGACTAAGATATCATATGTGAGGCATCGTGGTAAAATCAGGCTCTCGTCAATTTTTGGGCATGTAGAGTTATTGGTATCATCTTAAAGCTTGTTCACTTGTCTTTGTGTGGATGAAAAAAATATCCATTTATCTTGAATACAAGTCGAGATATTTGCGAATGAAGGAGGTGGAGGTCACCTGTTTTCAGAGGTAAAATTAGTGAGAAAAAGGCTGCCAAAGATTAGTTATTTCCTTAGCTTAAGAGTCCGTGGTAACTGAAAATTTACATTTTTTGTGCCTTTAATCAACGTTTTTCCAGAAAAATCCACACAAAAATGAATTTTTTAATGGGGATGAAAGGAGTTGAGCCAAAAAACAAAAATTTGATAAAAATTCACAAACCTGCGGAAAAATGCAAGTTTCTTCACTTTGATTATTTTGACGAGAGCCTGATTCCACCACGCTGCCTCACAAATAGTAGGCTACATGTATAAGTAAGACAAAACTACCTTCTGAAGAAAGGAGAAACTCTGTTACCAAGCGTTCAATGTCTCGACATCAGTCTATTATAATACTTGTATTATTATTAAAATGTACCGCCTTATCAGCAAGCGCTGAAGATGCACAGCTGGGCAAATATGGTCGCTGTTATCTTTAAGCGCAAGGCGGCTATCCCGAAAAATGCTGTTTTGAGAAAATCGAAGGTAAAGCTTTTGCCCCGTGTTCAGTTTCTTTAAAAGACAAGGAGAGTTTTCTCTATAACCAAACAAATATACGCACCAATGAAACCAAACTTCTCCTATAGGTAGGGCAATGCCCACTTTTGGTGTAGGTCAAGATTTCTGGAAAACCCCGAAATCTGGGTTAGCTTAAAAAAGCGACCAATAATTATCAAGCCAGGGTTTGGAGGCAAGCTGACATCCCTCAATCAGACATTCCAAAGGGGGCTCTCGTGGCCTAGAGGTTAAGGTGTTCGCCTTTCACTCAATTAGGTCCTGGGTTCGAATCCGGAAGCGACGGAAAAATTTATGTCCTGAAATTGTCTCCTTCACCTCCTTTCCTGCTCTCTAGCAATGTTCTAGTTCTATCGTCTGCTTTCGTCTCCACTTTCTGCCCCCACCCCCTCACCTCCTTTGCCCCCTCCTCTGTGCTCTTGACTCTTTCTGCAGCCTTTCTACTGCTACTCCTTGGCTCCTTTTTACTGATGTCTTACTTCTGCCACACCCCTGATCTTCTGGTAGGAAAGATCTACATCTAGCCTTCTCGGACAAGGGTGAAAAATCTCGGAGGTCCCGTGTGCAAGTAAGTGGCACACGTTCAAGTTAAAGATCCCTTGGTGTCTAAAATCGATAAGAGTAGGCTTCGGCCTCCACCCGGGGAAAATTAGAAATTTCTTACCAAATGAAAATGTTTAGTGTGTCCTGCACGCTCATATGACGTTATGCTGATACTTTGCGAGCGCCGTAAAAGTTAAAACACTTACCCCCCCCCCCAAAAAAAAAAAAAAAACAACAACCAAACAACAACAACAACAACCAAACAACAACAACAACCAAACAACAACAACAACAAAAGAGATTCCAGAGCCTTCAACTTCAAGTGAAGGTTGGACAAAAAATGCTACATGTACAGTGATGGGATTTTATAACATCGACGGGTGGTGTACAGATTGGTGAAAATGTTGAAATGGTAGAGGTTTAACGCCCCTACCAACACTATTAGGTTATTTAAGAGGCGGGGCCTCCGAGTTTAACATCCATCTCCGAAAGGACCGAGTCAAGTGACAAATCCGTGTGAAGTGTCTTTCCCAAGGACACAACGTCGGACCAACCTGACGCTCGAACCCCCGAACCTGCAATCTCACGATTACAAAATTACAGGTCCGATATCCTATCCACTAGGCCACTGACGCCACTACAGATTGTATCCTCAGCAGCTTATTGTGGATATTCTTTATGAAAATCAAAATGACAATGAATTAAGAAGAGAGACAGAATGAAGAAGAAGATATTCGGGAAGAGCAATCTGAAGAGGCAGATACATGTACAGTCCATGCCGGCTTTAAGCACGCTTAAGCTTTCTCCCGATGACCGCGTTTAAAGCCGGCATTGACTGTACTTCCAATTTGGAGCCAAGCTCTCAGACGTGACGAAGCTGAGAATGAATGGTGGACGGTGGTACATGGATGTGTTTTGACAAGTCTTGGTACGTTGTAGAGACAGCCAAAAATATGTGATTAATTTTTTAATGTGCATTTTTGGGGTGCAAAATTCCTTCTCTGCCTCTCATGACATATTGTCACAATCAACAACAATCATTAATTAGAAATGGCGCTCATATGACCTTATGCGGTTGCGAGCGTCGTAAAACCCTCTACTATAAAAAAATATATATAATAATTAGAAAATGTTACCAGTTGGCCCAAAACTACAACACACTTGAGTCTGACATAAAATGCTAATTAATGGGGCTGGGGTTAAAAAAAAATT